>NW_027104988.1:854173-856989 GCF_000696795.3 Halyomorpha halys | reverse complement strand
CCCTTGTAGTCCCGCCGGATTCCACAAAGCCCGAAAAGGATCTCAGAAGGCGAAAACCCTGTAACGGTGTGCACCGAATGATTGTATGCCTCAATTGCCTTTGGCATTGCAACGTCCGGTTCTAGCCCTTGGTCTGCCAAGTACTCTACGCCTCCTCTACTTTTGGGGTGTCCTGGTGTGTTGAGGTGCCATATCACATCTAGGTCCTTCATTTCCTTTCGTCCTACATCTCTTTATATACATGCGTTCAGCTGATCTCCTCAGTCAGCTGACATCGAAGTAACAGCTGACTAAGGCTGTAACTTATATATATTCCAGTTTTAAATCCAACAGATTTTACTTTTAAAGAAGACTTTTATTTCACTGCCGACAGACATTCAATTCTTTTAATCCATTTTTAACTCACTTCTGATTATCCAGTCAGACTTATAAGATGTAAAAACATAAAACCTGATGATTAAGGGTGTATTAGGCAATATCTATTGAAGGAAGTGTCATCAGCTCTTTAGAATGATGTTAGAGACAAAAATTGACTCAAACACATCTTATATTTAAGCCTACTAATGATTCTTAAGAAATATATTAGCCATGGGAGGGTCCTACAACATATATTTTTGTGAGGATTAGTTGCTATAACTATTATGTTTCCTGATGAGAAAGGTTTGGACAGATGAATGCACTAGAAAAATGATTCAATTTTCAAAGTTTTGCGAGGAGGGGCCTACTTTGCTCCATGTTGGGAATAGGAAGGCCACGATTGGTTCATTTCCTGCTAAGTAGTCCGCTGACTTCTCTGAGTTAAGAATCACTGATCTATAAATATTAGGTTCATTAGCCTCTGTTGAATGATTTGGTTATTTTGAGCAAATTAGGTGAAGACCTGTTAGGTTTTACTGCCGAACAGTCCAATCTTTATTGCCAAACAGTCCAATCTTGACTGCCGAACAGTCCAATCTTTACTGCCGAACAGTCCAATCTTTTCATCAAATTTTCTTAAATTAATTCTCAGCAACATTCAAACACTCGTTATATTTTAATATTTTTGAAGTGGGCAATTTTCAAAAATTAGGCAACAATTTCTCAGTAGTCCACTCCATCTGTATCTCCTAGTTAGTTGTTAAATAAGGTACAACAATTATAAATTATATCTTGAATTACCTTAAACCTAATTTTTATAAAACTAAAATAGTATTATTTTATTTGTTTATCTTGATATCTCATTAATTGAGATGGTAACTTGAAAAAGGGAATCTATTCTACAACCATGTTTTACAAAACACATTATTTACAAGTTGTGTAAATAATATGTTAATGTTTGAAATTAATTCTCATTTATTGTAGCTATTAGCTTTGAAACTTTGGTGAGTAATAAAATGGATATCGAACATTCTAAAAATGTAATACCCAAAACAAAGGGCTTTTGGTTTTTGATTGTGAAAGTCCTTTTTCAAGCTCCCCCATTAATTATTATATATTTCTATTAAATAATAGAGTTTTGTAATTCTTTTGCATGATGTTATCAGAAGCACCAAGCGATCTAAATATGAACACATTGACTAAAACCATTGGAAAATTAATGGTAGCTCCCAGCTCAGAAACTGGAATGCTTGTAGATAAATTAGTAAGATTGGAGCCAGAAATATTAGGAGGTTCTTTGATGGATTTGCAGGTGAGCTTCATTCGGTCCTTTCTGACGACCCTTATTAAATTAGTGTGATTGCTTCTTATAATGTTATATCTCCTCATTCTTATTGTTTTCTGTTTACTATTGTAGATGAAATTACTATTCTCATCGAGGGATATTGGAACTCTTCAATGCCGGCCCTATTTATTGACTCTACTAACGCATCATGCAAGTTGGAATACATTAAGTGAATGTGTAGATTTGTTGCTTCAGATGGAATCTCTTAGTCAGTTAGTATTATTTGTTTTTATTTCATAAATAATATATGCATATTAATGATAGTTAAAATGAAGGAGAAAGTTTACTCTTAGTTAAAACTAATCATGATTAAAATATTTGTAGTAGAATGATATCATCACTGTGTATGACTGTAAAACCCAGTTAGATGACAGACATATATTTTCAACTGGCACAAGTTTTTAGGGTGTCTTTTTGAGTCACATTTATACCTCTGTGTTAACTGCGTAAAGGAACTTTTGTCCCAAATTATAGTCATAAGAAAAACAAATTTGAAAAATGTTTGGTTTTGTTAAGTAATTTAAAAAAAAAAAAAATTAAGTTTATTAAGTGCCATAAACTGTATGTATTGGTGTTTACTACAGTGTGTGTGTACTTAATAAGGGTGCAATTTTTAATAATACTTTTAATAATAGTGTAATTTTTATAAATGGAAGTCCAAATTTTTCAATTCCATTTTTCTTTACTCAACTCCTTTTACACAGCAAGCAAATATATTTCTCTACTTCAGCACATTTTCCCAACATGCATGTAATTTAAATGACTTGCATACTCTTCATATTACAGCAAAATGATCAATCCATTTTTTTTAAACCACTCTAGTTATCAATTTCAGTAAATTCCATCAACTACTTTCGCTTAGGCATGCGCAATTCTATTTTCCTTGACATCTGTGTTCGAAAACATCTCTTTGAATTTGCTCAAACCTGGAGGAAAGTTGAGGATTTGTATAAAGATGATCTGGTATAAATTTTATCTACTACTTTTGCTTACATATATGTGAATAAAGTAATTTCCTGATTATAAGTATATTTCAAAACTGGCTCATTCATAAATTTTCTTCTCAAACAACAAATCATAGAATAGAATAATTTATATATTATATATAAATATA
>NW_027104988.1:837839-853593 GCF_000696795.3 Halyomorpha halys | reverse complement strand
TTTGGATATAAAATTGATTTATTTAATAAATATTACCTTGTCTCAAAAAATTTTTGAAATAATATAATTAATTTTATTAATTTTTTTCTTTAAAGGTTTGATCCTGCACCCGTTTTAGATTACTTAAAAGCTCTTACATGCAATCCAAAGCTTTGGCAAGGAAGGGAAAAACATACTGCTAAGCATTATAAACCTGAAAATGTTCTTAATCTAAATGTCTCTCAGGTAAATATTCATTCAAACTTTATTTAACAAATAAAATTCTTTTTATGATAATTTCAATTTAAATTAACATACTATCTTAATTAATATCCATAAATAGTTTTCTTTGAATTTCTATGCTTATGAGTTGTTAAGTTCTACACTTATCATGATTTTTTTTAGTGACTAATAAACATCTTGATATTAAAAAAACAAACATGAATTCCTTACTTTATTATTAATTTTTTGGAAAAGTTTAAAGTTGATACTGAAAAATTATAGTTTTCTCTTTTGAATATTTTTCTTATATTATAGAAATAATTTACTTTCAGTTGAAATGTATGACAGACTATGTTGTTGCTGAAGGAATTCAATTAGAAAAGGACAAAGCTTACGGTTTGGCAAACCATATTGCGAATAGGCTTTCCTTTCTTGAGAATTGCATCAGAGCAACAGGAATAGAAGTTGCAGCAGACATTGCAAAACATCTCCTGTACAGATCTTCGTCATCAAGGTATTTTTGTTTTTTGTGTTACTTTTATGTTAAGTATTTTTATCTTGGAGTTCTATCAGTGGGTAGATTCTCCACATGTTTTTATCATGTCACTATGTCACCTACAGCAAATTTACTTATTGTATATATGTGTATACAGTTGTAAATAACTATAAATAAATTTTTTTTAAAAAGTATTTTTATCCATTTATACAAGTATTTTTTTTTTTCAGGCAGGAAATTGAAATGAGGCATAAATTATTTGTTCAACTATATATGAGGATACCTAGTTTTATTTCACATTTGAAGGAATCAGAAGTTTTAAAAGTATTCTCTAAATATGCAAGTATATCAGGTATTCAGTTTATTTTTTTCCAATGATTATAAACATTTTGTTCTATTGTAATTTATTATTCTAAATAATTATCAACCTCCCTTTCCATTGAAATTCAGATATATTGGGTTGTTACATGAGTTCGTAGCATTTTTAAATATTTCAATTTAATCCTCTCTGTGTTTATAAAATCATGTGGACTTGGTCAATAATGTTTACATATTCTAAAAAAAAAATGGTTAAGTTGCTTTTATGTATCAGTTGGTATTTTGCTTGCTCAAAATGTAAGAGAAAAAAATTCATTTTTGTCATTTAATGATTTTTTACTTCCGAAAAAGAAAATCCACTGCACAGATGGTTTACAAAATTTGCGGTGTGTTTGGCGATGATGCCTTAGGAGAAAGCACCGTCCGTAAGTGGTTTGCTCGGTAACAGGGATTTTACTGTTACAATTTGCTATTTATGGATTGTCAGCAATAGAGTTTACATTGTACCAGTTATACAAATTTACATATTGCTTGACAAACTATTAATTAACTCAACTATAAAAATTTTTCTTTTCTATTATTCTTATTAGGTCTGCCTACCAATTGTATCTATTAAAGTAACTTATCATACATAACTTATTATTATTTATTATAATTATAACTAACTTTTGAAATAAAATTAGCTTGTATACTCTCAAAAAATACTTATACAAACTTTATTCTCTTTATTGATAATTTACTTTTTCTTCTAGTTATAGGAACAAGCACTATGGACATCATGTCCCATAACCTGCTAACTGCTCTTGCCGCAACCCCTAGTAGCAAAGAATGGCCTAAAAAAGCTGTAGAACTGGAGCTTGCTGTTAGAAAAATGGCTGCTTCTCATCCTCTATTAGTACTGAGGTTGTTAGATAAATTTATTTTCTAAGTCATATTTTTATTTGGTAATTCTGTATTTATTGTTGTCTTTGGTTTGATCCATTTTAGACAATTGCCATTGATAGCTTCATCCTTGAAAGGTCGTGTTGATTTAGATTGGACTGCTTTGAAATTCAGAAATCATTTACTTTTCTTTCAACAAACAGCTACACTTCTTGATTTGTTGCAGCCTCTAATTTTCCAGTCAGAATATACTACACCTCTGTATAAAATATTAGATATTTATTTCGAATTATTCCAGGTATATACTATTTTATTCATTTTTATATTATATGTATGTTTAGTAGTAGAAATGATGATAATTTAAATGATATTAGTGTGAACGATAACAGAGAATGCTTAGAGAAATTTAAGTATCCGTGGTTTACTACAACTAAACAGAATCAAATTATAATTGATTCAATGCTAATAAACTTATTTTAAACTTAAAAACTTATAGAAATTCATTAAATATTGAGCCCAACAAGTTTTTAAACTCAATTCAACTTTATTTGAAGATTGTTCAAGCAGTAATATACATATATATTTTACAGTGAGTTCCATAAACAATGTCTGAAAGTTAGGGAAGTTGGACGGAAAAGTTGATTTGGACCATGGTTCAATTCTGAACAGAAAAGGAACCAATTTAAATTTTGTTTTTATTAACACATTTTTACTTTCGCTTACCTATATATGGTATATATAATTTTTTTGACGAAAATTCATGTTTTGAGGTCTCCTGAGTTCAAAAACCTAGTCATGCAAAATGGTCTGTCTGTCTGTGTACAACCTAACTCAATAATGAAAATTCATATGAAACTGAAATTATATATTTAAAGTGGGTTTATGTTTAGGATGTGACTACAACTTTTTTGATAAAATAGACTGACTGGAAGTGCCACTTGATAAAATAGGTTTTCCGAATTTCTCAAAAACAACTCAAAGGATTTTGATTAAACTTGCCTTGTCTATGTAAAACTAAATGATTTTTAATATCGGATAGGTCTTTCTCATTAAAGTAGTTTAACAGAGCTTAAATAACAAAGTAGCGGTACATGTTTTGAATTTTAAACATAAAGGGTTCTTAGTTATCCCATCTTCTTCAACAAATTGTGATACTTAAAAAAAAAAATTAGTAATTTACTGCTAATAAAATTGTTGTCCCTGTTAAGAATTAGACCGTAACCCAAATGAACTTTTCTGTTGCATTTGAGGTCTATCAGTTCCCTAAGTTTCGACCATTATTTATGGAACACTTTGTGCAAGTCCTTAAAACAAATCTACATCCTTTTTTTTCGTAGGGAATGATAGCTTCTAATCTTTTATGACTTATAAGACACAAAGTATTTAATTAATTATTTTACATTACAATTATAATTACAATTAATTATTTAATTTAATAATTGCGTCTGTTTTTATTGAGAAAGGTAAAACTTTTTATTGTTATTCAATTTAAAATTTGTGTCCGAATGATTCTTTTTCTTATTTATTAAAGATTATTCCTTACTATTTACATAATTTCAAACTATTTACTTCATAAATGGTGAACATTTGTGTTTAACTAGATGCCAACAAGTTTTAAATAAATATTGTACATTCCTAAAACAACTTGAATACATAGACATTTTCAGTATCTGACACTAAATTCAGTGTATATAAAAATGTGAACCCACTAAGAGTTATTCAATATATAAATAATATAACAAATATAAAATCTATAAAAAATAAAATAAAACTACATTCAACTCATCTTTAGCTTTTCATTGTAGAAGAATTAATGAAAAAATAAATTAAAAAATCCAAACCGAACAGGTCGGTGCTTAAGTATATTTATTTATATTATTATTATTATTTATAAAAAATGTTAGTAGAAACATTCCAAAAGATTTTTAAATTTTGAAAAATCATTTTATTTTATTTTTAATTCGTGTTCTTTTTAATTATTCTTTCTCTTCATGTGTTGATGTTAGAATCATGGGCGAGATGGAGGGTCAGCTGTGGGAGCACTTATTTCTCAAATTGTTATGTTCTTACATAATTATATTAAAAAAAGTTCCAAAAATGCCAAAGAATATCTTCAGTTTCAAGCAGAAGCTATCAGGTATTATAATACAATTCTTTAGGATTTTTTTTTTAATTCTTAGACATTTCTCTTAAGGACATTTATAAATGTTTTTAAATATAAAGAAAATGGTCAGGGTTGTGGTCAAAAAAGACCCTGACCTTCTTCATATTTGAAATTATTTGGTCATTATATATATATATATAATCTTTTAGTTTGATTCTTGTTATGATTATAGTTTAATCCTTTTAATTGGTTTTACTTCCTCCTGAAGTTTGCAGGTGTTATGATTTTTATATTTATGATTCTTAATACTCACATTATATTTTTAGCGACCTTCAGAGTGAGTATCCATTAATGGGGACATTATGCGTTGTAGTTACAAATCTTAAGGGAACCCCTGAAGTCATTTTAACTCCATCAAACGTCTCAGATCAAACTAATGCACAGTGGGATATTAAAGTTGCTCAGCTACAGAGAGATGGTTTGTATTTATTAATATTCTGTTACAATTCTTCCAATTAACTTTCTCTCAAAACATTCTAACAATTTTAAATTTTCAGATCCCATTGGTTCTCTTTCTTTCATAGACTACAGCAGTGCTAAACGTCCTTCAGTGATTGGCCCTGTATTT
This sequence comes from Halyomorpha halys, assembly GCF_000696795.3. Classification (NCBI taxonomy): domain Eukaryota; kingdom Metazoa; phylum Arthropoda; class Insecta; order Hemiptera; family Pentatomidae; genus Halyomorpha; species Halyomorpha halys. Next base: position 848,964 of record NW_027104988.1, on the reverse strand, counting down.
TCCCTGGTATTAAATTATCTCTCCTCTCCGATCTCCCAAATTCGGAATCATGCAAACACACTTGTTTTACGCTATATCAAACAAAACCCAAAGTCTGGTATTGTAGCTCTTCCAACATTTATAGACTGCCTCAATTCCAAAAACCCTGACATCATTACTTCAGTACTGGAGAGAGTACCCGAACTAGTTGTGTGTTCCCAAGGTTAGTAATTGAGAGTTGTAATCCTTATAATTGTTAATACGTTTTATGAACTTCAATTTTAAAATTTATTATTTTTTTTTCTTTTCTAGAAATTGCTTTACCTCTTCTTCAAAAAGTCTTTAGTCTTGGAATCAATAAAAATCTCAATACCATGAATTGTCTGTCAAAATCAATTGCATTATTGAACTTACAATCTGGCTGTTAATGTAAATATTTGATGAATTTTATATTTTTCTAAGTGTAACCATGATTGTAAATCTTTTATCTCTTTCAGTCTTCAGTTTTAGTTAAAAATAAAACTTTTTTAATAAAGATCTTTTTTTTTTTTTATTCATTACCATTCTTTGAAGTGAATAACTATGTATATCATTTCCTAATTATTGAGATAACATTCCACTCATTATTCCAATTGGTCCAATTTGAGGCAATAGTATGGGCATTTTTCAAGAGATTAGGCGGTGATTATGGCATTATTACAATGTTAGGATTATCTTAAGTCAACAGTTGGAGGTGTCAGTCTGATTTAGTCAAGTTCATGCTTCTTGATAAATTATTCAGCTTTCTTTTGTCAATTTTGATCATTTAATGAATTTTTTAAAATTAATTAGACAGTTTTAGCAAAAAACTTCTGAATACTCATTACATAATAAACTATTGATGAAAACAATGGTTTTTATTATTATTAGGATGTACATAATAAAAGTTTATATAACAAACATAATAATTATGTTAACATAAGATTTGAAATATTACTGAATAAATAATTTACCATAAGATATATATATATATTTTTTTTAAACTGCAAAATTTTAATTATGACACTAAGAAAGCTATTAATATTTAAGTGGTGCTTACGTTAAGACAATAATAAAATGATTATCTCAGTCCTCAAAACTTTCTATCTTTTGTTTTAAATAGTCTTGCTATAAAATTATAGTCTCTATTCGATAAACTGATAAAAGAACAAGTGCTATATAAACAAATAACAAATTTATCTGTTGAACTAATATCAAACAAATTATGAAGCACTACTAGAAAAGTGAATAACAACATAGATTCATACATCTGTTTTCACAATCTACATCATATCGAGGCAACTTGGAGATCTAGTTTCTTTTTAATTTGATCATAATTTACATAAGGATTACAATTTAACTAATGCTCCTAAAAGTACATATACAAGCATTCAAAATTGATTATCGAATTGAAAAAAAGTTAAAAAAATATCTAATAATCAATAAAAAGTAGTACATACATAAAATCTGGTCTTAAAAAAGTTAAAGCTCTATTAACAACAAACTTGTTCATACTTTTTACTCCCAAATATTGTATATAATTAGTGTGTGCAAATTTTTGTATATATATATGCACATTCTTTTTTAACAAAAAAAAAAAACAGAAACTCTCTGTTTCCCTAAAATACATAATATTTAACATTTTCTTTCATCGTAAAATCAATATTTTTTTTTTACTTTCAACTAATAATTTCTATACACTTCTTAAAGAACAAGAAAATACTATACAGAAAAATAAAGTCGATAACTAATAAAAACTGGTAGCTCGTTATCACGTACCTATAACCATTACAAAATTATTTCTATAATATGTATATACATACAGCAAGAAAACAATATAATAAATCTTGTATTTAGTGGAAATGCTGTATATACAAACAAAACAGTTGATCTTACACATCTAACTACAAATTACATTTACATATAAAAATTTTAATCGTCAGAATACATATACATTAACTGTATACATTATTATACAAAGAATATTCTTATAATTAACACAGTCAGATATGTAACACGTTAGATGCTCCAAAAGTAGCAATCAGTGATAGTTACAATTGAGACTTAAAATCACAAAAAAAAATATATATAATAAAAATCATTCAGATAACAATAGAATAGCAAGTAATCAATTAACTAGTATTTCATGTAGCATCTATCGAAGAATTTTAAGTTTTCCAGTATTTGTACCATACACAAAAGCTTCACCTGGAGTAGGTGCCCAACGAATGCAGTTGAGACTCATGAAGTCTGTAGACTCTCTAGACATATCCAATTCCCTCACAAGAACCAGTCTTCCTTTTGAAGGTAGATTTTTCGATGGTTTACCTCCTTCTAATCTGAATATCTAAAACCAAAAAAAAAAAACTATGATTACAAATGATTTAAATTACACACTAGTAATGACATAGATTTAGTAGAATCAAGAAGCAATTCACCAATTCCTAACAAAAATTAAATTATATTTTGAAGATAATGGTCAATGAATGAATTGGCAGTCAAATTGAAGTACACTATTGCCCTATATTACATAATGTTGACTAACTTTCAACCCACTCTGCTTAAGCTTCAAACAAAATAAAAATAGAACATAAGAACTTAAACACAGATAAAAAAAAATGTAAATATGAAATAAAATATTGACCGCATTTAACATATAAAAGAAAGACAAAATAACTCAAATAGTAAATAAACTGTTAGAGGTATTTGGACCATCTTCCTTTTATATGGCAATACAACTCTGTATTTTCAAGGCACAAATGTGAACTGTATGAAGAAAAATGGGGTGTAGTATTAAGGTTATCTATGGTTTATATGGAAATGGTAAAACAAAATCTTAGGAATAAATAAAAATAGAGAAGAGTATAAATCCATATAATAGTATAAATTATATTAAATATAGTAAATTTTAATTCCATTTTTTTTTTTAAATATGGAAAAGGGATAGGTTTGATGGTTTGAAAGAAACTGTACGAGATAGTTAATTAAACTATATGTGAGATAGTTTAACCTTGTTTTCTTTTTATTATACTCTTCTGTATTTTTATTTGTTCCTGAAGTTTTAAACTTAACTATGTTTAAAGCTATTTAAAAAAAAAAATCTTTAAAAGACATTTAACATTTTTGAGAATAGAAAAAAATATAAGATATTTCTTGAGAAGTAGACTGTATGGATTAAATTTGATGAATCAATTGAAGTTAAGATTCATTGCAAATATTAATACGAAATTTTTAATTCCGTTTTAAGCCAAACGGAGAGTAAAAAATTACATTTATAAAAACGGCCACTCACAAACTATTACCTAGTAAAACCACATAAAATATAAACAAAACATCAATGTTATATGAATACTTCATTTAAAAAAATACCAAATCAGTTTTTGAAGAGTTAATTGAAAAAATAGATATGTGTTGTAATGATATTTTACGTCTTCTCGAATGAAAACAAAAAGTATTAACTGTTACTGTGAAAAGAACAGAGAAATTGAAATTTGAAAAATTAACAGTGAATTTATGGAAAATATAAGAAACAGTTGCCAATGAGTTGATGAATGACATTTCTTTAACCTAGTAAGGGAAATGAATATTTTTAATTTTAAGTTATACATTTAAATATTTGAGCAGAATAATTTTTGTTAATCAACAATTAATTTTTTAACATAAAGAGACAGAAGAATAAAATTTAAAAAAGAAAAAAGTCTTTTATTATTTTATGTTTTTGACTTGTATCAAGTACTAGAAGAACAGATCATGTTAGTTCCCTCTCAGGATTCATCCAGGGAAGAAATGTGCTTAGTCACTAGAGGAAATTATTTCAAGTCAAAAAAATGTACAAGTTGTTCTTTTAATGATTAAGAAATTGACTAAATATCAAATATGATAATATAAACAATAATGGAACAATGAACTATTTAATTATGATTATGATTAAATTAACTATATTAATTATATATATAAATGATTGACTGTAATATTTCAAATTATGAAAAAGATGTTCGGGTTGCGGTCTGAAGAAAACAAGAAATAGTTAAAAACTATTTATCTGCCTACATTTTGCTTCACTTTGTAGAGCTTATAAGAGCTAATAAGATACAAAAACAACTAAAAATATTTTGGCATAGTAGGATAAAAAGGTAAATCAAGGTAGGGTTAGAATTATAAAAAATATAAGTGAAAAGAAAATTATAAACAAATGAACAAAAATAAGAAATAAAAATAGTATTCATATAAAATAGACAATGATAAGAATAACACAAAAATGCAAACTATTATAGGTCAAAAATAAACTGGAGATGTAATAACACATAAAAATTGAAAAGCAGATATGAGAAAACAAAATTTAACACACTAAAAGATGGAAAATAAAGAAGAAAGTTCAAATTAAATAAAGATCAAGAAAGAAAATAATAAATAAGTAAAGAACAAATCAGGACCACCTTCCTGTCCAAGTTAAGAGATATTGAAAAAATCGGAAATATACAGAGTGGAGGGGAGGCGAACATTAAACATTGTTGAACAGTTTTTTTTTTCTCAAATATGATAACTTAGAATTAGCTAATTTAGGGAAATTAAATGATAGAATACATAACTATTAAAAAAAAAAGTATACATATATCATCATATAACGATAGAAAATAGAGTTAGAATAATACAATGAATAGAATATAGGTATAATACAATATATCTAAAAAAAGTAAAGAATATTAAAAAAAAATTATGTATACTAAACATACAGATTAATAGATAATGGTAACAATCGCTTTTTGTATTGATCATAAAAATAATATTTTATCTACATTATGTAATAGTCAAGACAACATAAGTAAAATGAAAAAATATAAAGTAAAATAAGTTAATTGAAACAATGTGAAGTGAAAGTTTACCATAAAACAGTAAATGAGAAAATGAATAAAAACAATATATAAACAAATATAAGTGAATAAAATATAGATATTTTATTGTTCTTATATAAAATATGAGTATAAATGTAGTATGTAAAATAAAGTACATAAATATGATTAAAAATAAGTAATAAAGAATTGAAATGAGAAAAAAAAATGTAAGTAGGTTTAGAATAACAAACTGGTGAAAAAAGGACAGTAAAATACATGGTGAAATAAGTTAATTGAAACATTTTAAAGTGAAATAAGTTGGTAATTTATTATTAACTTATTTTACTCACTTATACTTATTTATCCATTGTTTCAATTAAATTATTTTACTTTATATTGCTTGATTTTACATGATTGAACATTTTACTTATGTTGTCTTGACTATTACAATAATCAATATAGATAAAATATTATTATCACGATCAATACAAAAAGCGATTGTTATCACTATCTGTTAATCTGTATGATCTTATGAAATAATTGACATAATTTTTTTTTTAATATTCTTTACTTACTTCTTATAGATTTATTGTATTATACCTGTTATGGTGGGTAGGGGTTCAAAATGAACCTTTACTAGCTCAACCGTGTAAGGTGAAAAAAACAAAGAAATTATTTTGTCGAATTTTGTTACCGCTTTATTTTGACATAAAAAAATGTAAAACATAATATTAAAGCATATGGATTTTAAAATAAAGAAAAAAAAAATTAACTTCTGAAAATACAAATAAAATTAATTTTACTAATTATAAAACACAACAAAATGTGGGTTTTGTCTATGCGACTTAAAAAAAAAAAATAGTCTATATTTCACCCTGGGTGGTGGGGCCCCTCATGGAGAGATGTCTTCTTGGAGGAGATGAGCCGCCCGCCGTGGAAAAAAGAGTATCAGGGTTGGCTAATCCGCTGGCAACTACTGACCAGGTAGAGAGATAAGGGGCCACTGACTGGCGTAAGTTTACGTAAAACTGGTATTATATAATACTTCTGTAGCCAAAACAAAACATGGTAATACACAATCCTTACAACCATAACAGATAAATTATTAAGCATATGTTGGCCGCAACATACCTATATTGTATTCATTGTATTCTAACTCTATTTTCTATTGATACATGATGATATATATATATATACTTTTTTTCTAATAGTTATGTATTCTCTCATTTAATTTGTATTTAGTTTTGCTAAATTAGATAATTCTAAGTTATTATAAAACAAAAAAAAGTTTAAGGTTTGCCTCCCCTCCACTCTGTATACTTCCAATTTTTCAATATCTCTTCACTAGGATAGAAATGTGGTCCTGATTTGTTCTTTACAATTCTCGACCTTTATTAAATCTCAGCTCACTTCTTTATTTTCCGTCTTTTAGCGTGTTAAATTTTGTTTTCTCACATCTGCTTTTCTATTTTTACATGTTATTACATCTCCAGTTTATTTTTAACCTAATAGTTTGCATCATTGTTATATTCTTATCATTCTCTATTCTATATAAATACTATTTTTATTTCTTATTTTTTTACATGTTACATCTCCAGTTTATTTTTAACCTAATAGTTTGCATAATTGTTATATTCTTATCATTCTCTATTCTATATAAATACTATTTTTATTTCTTACTTTTGTTCATTTGTTTATAATTTTCTTTTCACATATATTTATATAATTTTAACCCTACCTTAATTTACCTTTTTTCATCTTTTTATCCTACTATGTCAAAATATTTTTAGTTATTTTTGTATCTTTTTAGCCCTTATAAGCTCTACAAAGTGAAGCGAAGTGTCGGCAAATAAATAGTTTTTAACTATTTCTTGTTTCTTCTGACCGCAACCCGAACATCTTTTTCATAATTTGAAATATTACAGTCAATCATTTATATATATAATTAATATAGTTAATTTAATCATAATCATAATTAAATAGTTCATTGTTCCATTATTGTTTATATTATCATATTTGATATTTAGTCAATTTCTTAATACAACCAATGTTGATTCTTCTTCATAAAAAAACTAAACTTACATCTGAATATTGAAGTAACCTCCACAATCTGTATTCGTCAACGATTATACAAAATGTACATACCTGCGCAATAGTTTGACGATCTGTATGAAAGAAATGAACTCTTCGAGAAGCCAACCCGACTATGAGATGCCTCGTAGTAGGAGATAAACTCACTGAAACTGCATTCTGTTCAAAACTTGTTGTGTATAGGCACTGCCCGAGGGACTCCCATTGTAAGCTATACACGCCTGGAATTATCAAAAAAGGGGCACAAATATATTTTAGGCTCCAATTCACCGTTCAAGTAACAATGTTACAATACTATTAGCAAAGTAAATGACTTACCAAGCATGGTAGTGATAGATAATCTTCCAGAGGGTAAAAGAGAAACAAGGAGTTTACCATCATTAGAGATATCAACACTAGCATCATTATGTATTTTACACTCCGAAACCACAATATTTTTATCAGCTAGAAAAAACAAAACAAGTTATTTGTATCATCAATTAATAATAAAACAATTATTAAAAAAATAAAAGGTATTCTAGATAATAGATATGACAGAGAAACCTAAGAAGAATCAGACTACTGATTTTAGAAATGCCCTTATAAAACTAATAATAATAACAATCAGATATACTATACCTGGCAACATATTACATATTACATTTTTCTCCATTGAGATTTGGGAGTTGAAGCTCCTATATTAGTTCATTTATTTTGTCAAATTTCATTTTTAATTACCAATAACTAATTATAAATTGGATTTGGGCAATTTATCTATTTTTCACAAGTTGGTTATATTAGTCTTAAACTTAAAAAATCAAATTTTATAAACTTTTAAAAGATTTCATGAAAATACAAAATTTATTGAAAGTAATAGGAGAATTCTAATTAATTAGGATTGAATAGTTCAAAAAATATGTAATAACAATTTTTTCTAAGAACTAAATTGGTATCAAAAAAGACAATAAGAAGTTTTTATTCAGGGCATTTTTTCAAATTTTATTACTAACTTCATTTCGAGAGACAATAATGGTGGAAAACTATTTTGAGTCTTTGCAATTTTTCCGATTTTTACTAAAACTAAAATAAACTCAGCTCTTATCAGATGGCCGAGCACACTGGGGTGTCATTCAATATTTATTCTCCAGTGGCACTGAGAAATGAATCCACAAAAAATAATGTCACATTCGTATTGTTCAATTTTAAAGACAATATATGAATTGAGGTTAAGTCTTGAATTCATAACCATCATGAGTTGGTTTACTGAACCCCTCAGTGATTAGAGACCACCTATCCTAAAACATTTTTAAAGTGATGAATATGAAAATCATATTTGGAAGTTTTTAACAGTGGAACAGTGTGCATAATGGATGTTTTGCTTTTAAGCATCAGGAAATACAGATATATTTGACAAAAATAAATTATATTTTGATTGAACAAGGAATATCAAAGAAGTGAGTAAATCTTGTACAGATAGGCATGACCGAAAAAGGATTTGTTAACTGGAGAATTTAGAAGGCTATACATTACAGGGAAAATGCGTCCGGTTAATATAATTCAAATTATAGCATCAGAGCAAATAAGATGGGCATGTATGGCTGTAGAGCTTAGGAACAAATGAATCCCTAAAATGTTAATAAACATTGAATTGACAGGAAAACATTGCAGAGGTAGATCGAAGTACAGATGAGAGAGCTATGTCAAGACTGATCTGGTAGCTTGGTGGTATCAGCATCGAACAATCACTTTTGCTAGGCCTTTATTATTGTTATTTATTAGATAATAATTAAAATTTGTTTGGAATAAGCTCTCGATTCAAGATAACATGTAAAACTTCTTACATCCAATGCACTTCTTTTTTAATTGAGATAGCAATGTTGTTATTAATTATATGTTTTTAACAACAGAAAGAAGAGTCTAAATTAGTTTAAAACAATTCCTTTCTTAATTTGTATATCCTTAAAAATCCATAACTGCTACAAACTCCCTGCATTCAGCAACAGGAGTATAAGAAGGAATAAATACCAATATAGTACGAAAGTTCCAAATCATAACTTCACATCACTTTCTGCTCTTTTCTGAACGACCCCACTAAATGGATCTAGATTCATCAGTTTTTAGAGTTTTAAACTATTAGAATTCACTCTCTATTTTAAAAAATAAAGTATTAGTACAAACCAATATGAATTTCTGGAAGGGTGTACTTAGTGAAATCCCAGGCTTGAATTCTATGATGAGGGGCCATCGGTGTGTCACTAAGGAGCATTGAGGCTGATGTAGCTGTGCAAAATAAAAAATATATTTAAATAAACAAACATATCATAAATTTTAATGCTGGAAGATTATTGATTGACCGTGTGTAAAGATGAAAGGAATATGGTCCGGGTGCGGTCAAAAAAACTCAAATAGTAGAAAATTAAAATAGTATATTTCTACTATTTGAGTTTTTTTGACCGCACCTGGACCATATTCCTTTTATAAATTTTAATCTTTTAACAAAAACTTGCTAGTCGAACTTAAATGTGACATCTCGCCTCAATTGAAAATCTCTACCACACACTTATTCTCTTTGAAGAGAAAAAAACAATAACAAATACTAAAATTATATAAGATATAATTATAACAAAAACTGTAACAAGTGAATTAAACAGCAGCTAACATTATAGTAAAAGGAGTGAAATAAAAAGTAGAAGGAGGGAGGTGTATGGAATGATCAATATCACTTTTCTTGTTGACCCAGGTATAATTAAAACTAGTAATGGCAAATAAAATAGGAAATAGTTATTTACCTCTCAAGAAAAATAGATCATTCCTATCATGTGATGAGTCTTCACTGGAGTCATCAACAAATGCAGGAAGGCGATACCTGGGATGAAGAAATCTTGGCCGGAATTGTGGCGGCATTGCAGGTGGAGGAGACTCCCGGAGTGTACTGGATGGGTTGTCTGGAGGAGGAGGACCATCATTTACCCTCAGTACTGGAAGGCTACCACTTCTTGACCCTGCAGAACAAAATAAAATTAGTATGAAGGTCCAAGTTTGCCTTTCAAATAAAGTGGTGAAGAATTCAAATAGAAAAATTTATTAACACAAATATGTATACTGTAATATCAAAAGTACGTTGTTATACAATCTTATAGCAGAAAAAAAAACGATCCTTATTCCTTCTTAATTAGTTTTTTAATGGATGTTTATCCTAAGCCTAAAGCCTTAGTATCTTCCTCCCTCAGAATCGATGTAGGTGTTTTCATCTTCAGATCAGTTGAATCAGCAGTGCTCATGCTGTGGTGATCTCCCAAACAAAATGTATAATAATAATAATAATAATCTTTATTTATTCTGGGATTGATCCCTTTAGAATAATTTACAGGCGTTAAAATTAGGCTTTAGAGCCTTAGAGTAAATTACAAAATAGAGATGAAATTACAAGATGTCATAAAATAAAATAATATTATTATTATATAACTACACTGTATATAGTCATGAAACTATTTGTTTTCTCTTGCAACAATCAAGTTTTAATAATTTTGAAGATATTAATACTATTACCCACAAATGATAAAACATTCAAGATAATATATTGCTATGTATCGGTCTTTTGACAATCCTGGGTATTATTAAGTTATTAAGGTGTTTCGTCATCTGCCCCTATCCCTGGTCAGGGTATCCTTCTGCGAAGCTTTTAGCGTCCCCGGATATGAAAACATCTCTATTAAGTTTGTCACATTACCAGAGGCCCCTGAGAAAATTATATTGGCTAACCTTTAAGTGTTCTAAAACAAAATAGGCTGTGACGAGGGACCAGAATCCAATTAACCAGGTGCAGGCCCTTCCTGGACAAGTCAAGCTTTTTTTACACATCCTCAGCCCTGAGGAGCCCTGACGCCTGCCTCGGGAGTCTTCGGAGATCGATGACCAATGAGAGAAGAGATTTCAAAATAAGGTAACGCCCTAAAAAGGGAAGTGGGAGAAAAATACGGAGGAAATCTAGAAGAGTTAGACGGAGACTCAACAGGAAGGCTTAGACGGGAGAGGACCACAGTCAGGAGGCAGACTTAGAGGATGCACTTCGACCAGACGAAGTCGTGAGAAAGGCCATGAGACCTGGACATCCCTGATGAAACAGAAGACACCCACGGCACTACATCCCACGGCATCAGCAGCTATAAGTATAAATTAACTACAAAGTAATCATGCAATAATCTTAGTTTCTTTATGTAGTTTAT
>NW_027104988.1:804929-836570 GCF_000696795.3 Halyomorpha halys | reverse complement strand
GGTAACAACATTTTATAAATATAAAGGTATTTAATTGGTAAACTGGTAAACACACAAACAGCCTTTGGAAAGGAATTCAATTATAATAATAGTTTTTTAGGACTCAATTTGTAATCAATTAATTAACTTATTTTTGGATAATTGCCTTCAGCGATTATCCTGGCATCCCAAGTAAATCTGTCACTAGTACATAGGAATATAATCATTTCAGGTAGAGGGGGGATTCCCTATCGAAGGGATGTTGTAAAAAGTAAAAAATTTGCTTGGTTCCCTCAAATTATTTTTGCTTGATGGAATGTATTGTAGTGATAGTTTAAGTCTCTTATCATACAAAAACAAAAAGTATTAACTGTAACCATGAACAGAACATAGACATTGGAAATTGAACAATTAAAAGTGAATATAACAAAAAATATGAGGAAAAGTTGATTAATATTAATATTGTGGAGAAGACATTGGTGAAACATATACAATTTTATTTGATGAAAAAATAAAATTTATATGTTTTATATGTAAAAGTTAAATTTATAATTATTTATTATTTATAAATAATTCTTTTGAGATATACGATTATTAGACATTTTAAATAGCATATTAATACATTGTGGTGATGAATACAATTTATTTAATCATTTGTATGTGAAATGAATCTTTTTAGTTTGAGGGTTACAAATTTAAATCTTTTAAGTATTTGAACATTAGAATGATTTATACTAAAAGTCTAGATAAAACAAACCCTGATTGCCCTGCACTTCTGATTGACGACAAATAACAGCAATGGGCACTATTAAAATCTGTTATTTTACATATAAAAAGTGAAATACATTTTTGAAGACATAAAAACTAATCAGAAATTATTTTTAACATGAAGATACAGCAGAATGATGATTTAAAAAAAAAATACATTAATATATTTAGTTTTATTGGATAATGCCACACACAAATCAAGCAGATCGAATCAGTTCTTTGTGAGAATTCATCCAGGCAAGACTTATGCGGGTCTGGGTAAAAAAAGTTATTTTGTTTTAAATATTCAGTTCCCTCTCAGAATCCACCTATATGGATGAGATGTGTACGATCTCACTAGAGAAAATTACTTCAAGTCAAAAATAAGTGAAACTTGTTTTTTTTAATTATTATGAAATTCACTAAATGTCATATATGATAATTTAATAATAATAATAATAATAAAACAGTAAACTATTTAATTATGATCATGATCAAATAACTGTGATAAAGTACAAACAAAAAATATTTAAAACCAATTTAAGGGACATTAAGAAGCAGAAAATAATTATGAAAAATTATTATAAGGAAATAATCTCAACCAGCAGTGAACTTAAATCAAGATTCCAATAACCTAGTATTTTATTACAATTATAAACGTTTTTAAATTTGATATAGTTTAGTGTTAAATTAATATTTATATTTTATCACTTAAATTGTAAGTTGTTTATATTTTGAAATTATGTTTCTTATATGAATAGCTAATATTTTCCTCTATAATTAAATTATCTGGAATAAACTAATAATAAATCTAAATCATTGATTTTCAATTTTATCAATTTCATGTATTAATATAGAAATAATGTAAACTTGTAGTCAGATGTATTTATAATATCAATGTAGCCATAGTGACCCAAATACAAATAACTATGAAGTTTTTTTTTTCCATTAATACTTTTTTACTTACTCACTACCAAAGGTAGAGAAGCTTTGTATTCATGCAGCAAATGGAACAATTTTAAATTTTCAGAATCAATAATTATCACTCGCATTGTACGTTTTAGACACCAAGAAACAAATTTTGGTACCACGACAAATCATTAATGTTGAAATATAGGTAATTATCTACTCACTAGAAATCCAGAAAAAGGACAATTTTTAGAAAATTCAAATAATTTCCTTTTTATAATAAATTAAAAAGATAGAAAGTCAGGAAACTATACTGACCGTTTTTTTTTTTTTTTTAATTACGTTTACTATTATAAATAAATATCACTATATTAGAAAATACTTTTCAACTAATGCTACTTACTTGTAAGATTAAATTGTTTGATGAATTTTTTTTTAAATTCACGATGTAAATAAACTGGTTTATAGTAGTATTATAATTTGAAAATAAAAGGTTCAGAAATCTCTGAGGATAAAGCCTTCTTAGTAATACAAGTAAACATCAGAAAATACAAAACTAAATTAATAGTAAATTGTAACATATTAAGAGTCTACAAGAAGAAGAATTTTAGTGCATGGTTTGTAAAAACTGAAATAGAAAAAATTGAATTGAAAAAAATTTTAAATTGAAAGATACTTCTATCTTAAGAGAAATTAATAGTAAGGAATAGTGATATTGTTTCCAATTATTTTGTAATATATTTTAGATAAATTTTTCTTCTTTAATTTATTTTTTCATTTTTTTGACAAGATAAATAATTCTTCATGAGGAATCCTCATATTAAAAACTAATAATTTTATTCCAATTATCAAATATAATTTTTTTAAGAAAAAAAGATATCATTTAAAAGATCCGAAATGAAGTTTCAATGATATATCCACAATAAATGATTGTGATAATCCATATTTTACAGTAAATATTTCCATTAAGCCAGAAATGTCCATAACGCACTCTATTTTGAAAGAGTGAATCTTTTGCTGCACATGCGTTAAAATTTATCTGAACAACCTTTAAGGCGCTTACAGCAAATAGATGTAGCCACGCCTAAAAGCAGTGGTAATCAAAAAAGAGCTTGACCTGCGGTTGAGTTTTCATCCCTGCTACTAAATCTCCGTAACAGCTCTTCGGGTGCTTGTAAAATTGAAGGAAATCTTCTCGGCTGAGCAGGTCTCCTCCTCATAGATTCATTCTCTCTCCCTGTTGTCGGTCTATGGCTGCTACTAGAGGCTGCATCATTGCTCCTTCCAGGACGCCTTTCCCTGTTTCCAAGTTCTCTGCTACAGAAAATCAAAAAGTAGTAAATTTCAGGCTATAACAACAATTTTAAACAATTAGTTTAAAAATTAAGAAATTTTTACAAATGCCATACAAAAATATCAATGATGAGAGATAGTTGACCGTGGATAAATTATATGAGGAGAAGATGGTTGGGGGTTGTGGTCAAAATATAAGAAGATGGTCAGGGTTGCGGTCAAAAAAAGAACAAATAGTTTTAAACTATTTGTTCTTTTTTTGATCGCAACCCTGACCATCTTCTTATATTTAAATTTTTACAGTCAACTATATATATAACACAAAATATTTCAACTTATTTGTGTTATATTTTGACTGCACTATTATATTTTGTGTTATATTAAGTGACCGAGCAAAATAAAATCAACTAGTTCCTATTAATGTCTTTATTTCATACATATTTTTTCATCAACATTTCGAGGCTCTTCCTATACCTTAAGGATGAATAATCTTTTCATTAGTTACATTTCCTTTTGAACTATGCTTCTATACTTGGTCTTAAATTAAAATATTTTACAAGATACACTATTTTAATAAAAGGAAGATGGTCTGGGTGCGGTTAGGATTTTTTTTTTAATATCTCATAATCTATTAGCTTTAAGGAAAAAAATATATTTACTAAAATAAAGCCAATCAAATATTCTACTCAAAAGGATTAAATTCATTTTATCTCTCTAATACACAGTTTTTCAGATAATAATTCAAAAAATGAAGAAACTCAGCAGAGGTGAGAATGAAACTATTTAATTTAAATGAGTTTTGTTTAGTGAAAGAATGAAAAATAACTTCAGGAAATTAATTTTTTTATTAACCAAAACTAAATGAAGGAAAGAAATGTTACAAAAATCTGTACAAAATAAGTGTGATAAAAATGTGATTTGGCTAAGAAAAGTTGCTATCTCCAAAACGAACTTTTGAAGGATGGACCAAGACATAGATGTAAGAATTGTGTTAGGTCTAATGCTATAGATTTAGGTATTGATAGGGTTCCCAGGAGGAAAATATAAAATAAAGTGTTGCTATTATTGGCATCGCACCTCCAGATTTTGTAAGGCATTTTTATTATTTATAATTATATTAATCATTCTTTTTGTTGCTAAATAATTAAATTGTAATATCTTATAATTAAAATAGATAAAGTTAAATAGATTAGTTACCTTGAAACATCTAACTGTGTTAGCAAAAGATCTGTAAGATTCAAAGCTAATTCCAGTAAGCTGATCAAATCTGCTTGAAAAAAAAAAAATAATAAATAAAAACTTTCAATGAATTATGATTGAATTAATTGACCATAATAAAAAAAAACTTGATACTAACTAGAAATTCTTTCCTGAAGGGTTTCGTTTGAAACAGAACGAGTAAATGTGTCATTCTCAAAAAACTGAGTCAAGCTGTCAACCATCAGTAACAACACATGCCTGTAAATATTATTAAAAAAATTAAAACAATAATAATACAAAAGATAATTAAAATCCATAATTACATACCGAGCCCTGTGCCGTATAGCATCTCTTTGACTAGCTTCTCTTGCTGCTGTGAGACCAGGCCTACACCTAGCCGATCTGTAATTGAAACAGATTTGTAAATAGGACAAATCTATTTATGAATTTGGTTAAATAAGTTCTACCAAATAAGTGTTATTTCAAATTTTCGTATTTGTAAACAATTCATTATTAAAATTTTTCTAGTACATTTTTCTTTCTTCAAATTTTTTATGATTTAGATATTCTTGTTACATTAAAAAATACATTAAAAAAAAAAATGAATTTTCAAGTGATGCAGAGTTTATATTTAAATTAAATAAACATATACTTACGTAGCTTCTTCAGGTGTTTCTCTTGAATTAGGGAATTCACGAGGGGGCCACACTACAATTAAAATAAAAATAGTTTATATAAAACACAAATCTAGTAACGGATCAAAACATTTTTTCGTAATTTATTCCTACCTACCTTTTTCCCTGAATGGATTATGCCAAGGCCTGAAGGATAGTGGTGGCCTGAATCTTGGTCTTCCAGAAATGCGATACCTGACACTTATTCGTGTAGTTGTTCTTGGAGTCTTGACAAACAAAAAAGATAACATTTTTTAGAGTGAATAATTGTAGTTTTTATTCTTTATTACTTAAATATTTTTTTAACAAGTATTGTGATTAATTTATGCTGAAATTGAGGATTCCATTTCAAATATATAACTAAAATCTTTTCCTATATTACACCTAATGACATACGTAACACCATTCAAAATCACACACCAATGACTACGGACCCAATAATTTCCCAGTTAAATTGATCAAAGCCTCATTACCTTATATTCTTCCTATCCTCTATCACATCTATAACTTCTTCCTACTAAGTTTCACCAACCTTTCTGCCTGAAAAACTCCACAAGTCCATCCATTGAATAAAACATCAAATCCTGAAACCCTGAATGATGACCGCCCTATTTCCCTAATATCTAACTTATCCAAACCTTTAAAGCGCATAGTTCAATCCCAACTATCTCAGTTTCTTGAGTTAAATAACTTTTTGAAAAACCTTCAGTCTGGTTTCCCGCCAGGCTACTCCACTCAGTCTGCTCTTATTAAAATTTTTCAAGACCTTCACACAGCTATAGACCAGCAGAAACTCACTATCCTTATTCTCCTTGATTTTTCCAAAGTCCTAGATTCTATCGACCACAACGTCCTCCAGCTCTTTAATGGTTTCAATCCTTCCTTACCAGTTGTTCCCAGTTAGTTGTTATTTCTAATAATCCTCCCTTTAGCTCTCTACCTCTTTCTAGAGACGTACCTCAAGATTCCTCTCTATCCCCTACTCTTTTCCCCATCTTTATCAATGACTTTCTGCTTGCCATCCAGCATTTCCAGTATCATCTATATGTAGACAACTTACGAATCTACCTTTCCTTCTATCCTCATGACGCCTCAAATGCCATTCTTACAATACAAGAAGACATCAATAGTATAAGCACTTGGGCAACAGAGAATAAACTTACATTAAGTGCTGAAATGACTAAGGCTATCATAATTAGATCTCCATCTCTCCTGAAATCTATCCCAGGACCCCCCAACCTTATCCTAAACAATACTCTTATCTCATTCCATATGTCAGTCAAAAATCTTGGAGTAACTTTTGATCAAATTTTATCCTGGAAAGCACCCAAATTTTTCTTCAAGACCTAGCTATCCTGAAGCAATTCAATAGAATTTGTTTTCTCCTCCAATTTAAAACCTATCAACTATTAGTTTCTTCTCTTGTTTTCCCTCACTTTGACTATGGCTTCCTGGTACATGGTGGACTCTCGGGTAATCTCAAATCTAAACTGGAATGTCTTATGAATTGCCCACTATGATTTATTTTTGGGATCACCACAGAAACGCACATAACCAAGAATTACGCCGAGATGAAGTAGCTCTATCCATCCTTCTGATGCCAGTATTTCCTAGCTTCCTTTCTATTCCAAGTAATTATTACTCAATGCCCCTCCTATATCCTATAAAAACTGCAATTCAAATTCGCAGTCACATCCCGTACTACCAGAGCCCATTTATCTGACATCTACCCTCCGCCTCACCTAACTGCTGCGTTTGATAAATCATTTTTAACCCGAACTGCATATCACTGGAACTCCATTCCCTGTAATATATGTCATGTATCAACCTTTCCCTCGTTTAAAACCTTTATATTTAACTACCTTTTACTTCACCAATCTAATCAAATATTATAATAGTACAGATAATTTGTAAAATTTTGTATTTGATAAAATACATAGGGGAAGACACTTGGGAGCAGATTTTCAAGGTGCTATAGGATATATGGATGGAAGAAAAAATCCCAGGTGACTGTGGAGAAGCTATTATAGTCCCTATATATAACAAAAGGAATAATCTCGAATGTGAAAATTACAGAGGTATACCACTTCTGCCAACAGTTTAAAAGATCTTGTCGGTAGCAATTTGTAGGAGAATGATGGAGAGGAGCGAAAAACTGCTGGGCGAGTACCAGAACGGTCGACAAAAGACCACCTATTCATGATTAGACAAATGCTTGAGAAAATATACGAGTACAATATCGACTTATACCACCTCTTTATTGACTTTCAACAGGATTGATAGCGTGGACAGAGGAAAATTACTAAAGGCATTGCAGTCACTGGGAATACCTAGCAAGTTAATAAGATTAACAAAGATGACCCTGGAAAGGACTAGTTGTGAAAACTCGGGTGAGCATAATGCTCAAACAGCTTTAGCATTAACAGTGGCTTAAAGCAAGGAGACCCACTATCACCAGTACTGTTCAACCTCGCCCTACCATTAGAAAAATAAGGACAAACATGGGAGGCACCATTAAGAATAGGCTCACACAACACATGGTTTAGACAGATGATGTAGTCATCCAAAACAGCACTGGCCGGTGCTGTAGAAGAATTCAAGAGAGCAGCACATGATTTAGGACTTAATATAAATAGTGAAATGACCAAATACATGAAAACCTCTACATAGACCAGGGAGAGAAGAGATATTGTGGATGTGGGATATAAATTTAACTAAAATTTAAATTATCTTATAATTGTTCTACAGGGATCTAGTCCCAGAATAATAAACTATTTTTCATTTTGAAACATATTTGTAAGTAACACCAGTTTAAATAGTAAGTAATAAGTAGCAAACTAAAAAATATAGCAGAAATACTTAATAAAAATTTAATGTACATCATTGCTAGTAGATGGAGACTGATCACACATTGACTTTCTCTTCACTCCATGAGGAGTATCTCCATCAGAGCTTTCGCTCTGCCTTGATGAAGCATTGCCAACATCATTATCATCACTATCATCATCAATACTAGTACCCTAAAAATAACAGAAATATAAAAAATTATGTCATTATATTATTTAACGTTATTATTAGGTTGATATCATTTATAAAACAGATATTCAAAGAGGAATAAGAAACATCAATTAAAATATAAAAATAAAAATAACTGAGAAAATATAAACAACAAAATTCAATACCTTTCAAAGGAAAGGAAATCAGGGATAAGGTGGGAGTACATTTTTGCTATCTTGCCACACTTAGCCCTCAATATAATAAAGACTAAATCAGTTCATCCCATAAACTGCAAGCAGTACAATCCCTTATTACCTAATACTATCATTTATAGGCAGAATAAATATTATTAATTCTTTATTAATAAGGGCATAATAACCCAGATGTTTTTAGCCCTGAATAAAACTGTAATCTAATCTATTATTAATATCAATCTGACTGATACCAAATTTTATTTATAAATAATGAAGACATTAAAATAATTGGTTTGAGCAATATAAATTTCATTGCACGGAACTGTTAAATTATAAAGGTTTCCAAACCTTTTATCAGTGAATTGTTACAATAGGAAGTATTTATTAAAAGTAAAAATAAAATAATTATTAAGTATAGATATTGCAACTGATAGTTTAATTTAATTACAGAACTACTTATTTCAAAGAAATTTAAAAAAAAGTGACAAGATGAATAATTAATATTTTATATATGTGTATATAGTTGACCGTAAAAATTGATATATAAGAAGATGGTCAGGGTTGCGGTCAAAAGTGAAACAAAAATAGTTTACAACTATTTATTTTCCAACGTTTCGCCCCACTTTGCAGGGCTTCATCAGGGCTGTCCAAATGAATAAGTTGAACAGCAATTAATTAATATAACATAACATTAATATTTTATGCTAATATTTGAAAATATAAAAGATAAAGTAAATATCACAAGAAATCTATATAATAATAATATGGACAACATATTTAGAGAAGCTATGTGCAATTAATACAAAAACTACCTAGATACTTAAACATTACAATGATTTGAAAAAAAGGATAAATGAGAAGCTTATCTTACTTTTAAAAGGACACATATTCAATTTGGAAAATTATTCATAAAGGTGACAAAATTAATGAGAGTATCAGCTAAACAGTTATTCTAACTTATCTTTGCACGAAAAAGGGATTTATTGGTTAGGTTCTGGTAGGAAATGATTAGAAGGGAACAGTATGACTTAAGGGCCAAACAGAAGCACCCAAGATTTTATTATTTCTAAAAACTCATCTAAATACAATCAAAAACATAGAATTTTGGTGGATTTAAGAAAGAAATGACTCATATATATTTGGAGGCAGAGTTCCCAAATGTTCAGTTGTTCTGATTGACCAAAACTTTCTATTGGATCAGAATATCACTTGAATACATAATGATAATACTGAAAAGGCTCACATATTCATATTGTCATATTGGGTAGTAATATCAACCCTATGAGTGTTATAAGAACATGTAAATCTGTCCTTAAATTGTTAAATTTCTCAAAGGGTGAAGGGCAAGGTTGTTATCTGAAACTGTTCCTATTCATATTCTTGGATGGGACTCTTAGGAAGGCTAAATCAAGGATGAGACCATAAGATACAGGAAGTTAAGATATATATACCCTGTTAGCATAAGTCATACCACATACCCCAGTAACATAAGGAAGCATAAGTTTTAGATACAGGAAGTTAAGATATATATATACCCTGTTAGCATAAGTCGACAAAATAAGAAATCCTCAGCAGTTAAACCTCCTTATCCTCCAAAAACTCATTGGAAATCAAAAATTTTAGGATCAGAAGTAGAAAATAAGTTGGATGATGTGTATAGCTCAAAGGTGAGAAGCTCAAGCAAGTAAAGTATAATAAGCGAAGCTGGATGGATAAGAATATTAAAGAAAGAATAAAACCAGCCATAAGATCTAATTCTCTCGGGAGAGGATTTCTAGGAGGAAATTTCCAAGCCCACTAAAATAATAATAACCAAGCACAAAAGCCAACTTCATAACCAAGCACTAAAGCCAACCCTAGCCCATGAAAATGCATTATTTGAAAAGGGTTTAGGGAAAAAACTGAAAAGATAAAACCAGTAATACCAGGACATGGATCTACTTGAATGTAAGATCAGCTAAAGAACATTGTGACATGAGGCATAGCAGTGTCTTAAGAAAGGTAGTAGACAGCTTGGCAAGAGCCACACTGGCTCTATAACCAGGCTCCTTACACAGTGATGTGGTAGGTGAAAAAGTAAATAAAAAAGATTTTATACAAAAATTAAAGATCAAAAAGTTTATAAAATTAAAATGAGCACACCTGTGGATATCTCCTAGGAAACCTGAATTGACGATCAAAACGAGGCCTTTTGTAGGCAGGTCTGTGAAGAAACCTAAATCTCCTTGTGCCCAAATGACGTCTCTGAGTTGACATTAGACCTGAATCTTCACTTTCTTCATCTGTTGGTAGTGAAGAAGTACTGGCAACTCCTTCTGCATCAACTTGATTTCCTGGAGAGACCCTTACAACTGGTGGCCAATCTCTAACAGCTCTATGGAGGGTGAATATTTGTGATTCTAATTCTTGCCACATCCGTCTCATTTCTCCAGATTCAAGACGAACACGACTGTTTACACAAAATATACATACAACCATACATAATACATACATACAAAAGCTACTCAACTATCAACTAGAAAGATGTATATAACTATTACTGTAATAATATAGCACAAAATTTGAGTGAATTTTACAATAAAATTGTATGTGAATTGTACAATAAAAAATTGACATCATTATTTTAAAATTACTTTATTTAACTTAATGAATTGTAGTAGGGATATAAGAAATTATATACAAATGATAATTGTTCTGAAGAACAATTTGATCACTTCACATTTTTACAGAATAAAAAGAAAGTAATTCCTGAATCACATTACGTTCTGTCCAGGAAAAGAAAAAAGCAACCTCTGTGAAGTTGGCCCTCCATCCTCGAAATATTTAAATCTTTCTTTCTATTCATAAGAGTTCTAGAGTACTTGAATATTTATAGAAATAGTTCTGATGTTAAAACATCAATAATACCAGTCAATTTCACGCATGTCAATTACGCATTTTTTGCAACTTTAACACCATATATCTTTTTAGCTGACAACATTAGGGATTTATTTAATAAGGATAATTTTTAGAACTCTAGGGGGAGCCAACAGAAGTCTTAACAGATCTCCAAAAAAATGAACAAAAAATTTTTTATTGCAAATTTTCGACCTGAAAAGTCATAGAAATTCAAAATTCTTAGGATAATGTTTAGAACTGTTGGGGGGGGGGGCAATAGAACTCCCAAAAAACAAAAACAAAATTTCCAAAAATGTTTGCAATCTCACGCACTTTCAGTTGACGTTCCTGCATGACCTTTTTATGCACTTTTGCAATAATTCTGGGGTTGTAGCACTTTTGGGCCATCCACTATGCGGATCATCGTCTAACCTCTCCTGACCAAATTTAAACTCGCTGGTCCACTTAGCAACAGTTGAATGTGAAGGAGTCCCCCAATGTGATCTGAAAGTAGGCATGAATTTCCTTTCTTTTCAAACCTTTCTTTACAAAATACTTAATCACTGCTCAAATCTCAGTTTGTTCCATTGTCACAATCACTAGCCATAAAACAACAACAAAGAGTCGTCACTACCACTCACACCATGTGTTCCTCCTCGTTGCTCTAACACTGATATCTAGCAGTGATCCCAAGAACTTTTCAAACCATCCTCGTATTAAACAACATAAATGTTTTTTTTTTATTAGGAACTTTTAATCTCATATAGGAGGCTAATAGAAGTCAAAGAATTTTTAATTTCTATTACTTCTCAGGTCGATAATTCACGATCAAAAATTTTTGGAAATTATTTTTGGTTTTTTGGGAGTTCTGTTGGCCCCCCTAAGAGTTCTAAAAATTATTTTTATCAAACAATATTGTATTGTTGCCAGAAAAAAAGATGCCTGGTGTCAAATGTTGCACAAAAGTCTTGCATATTTTTAATTGGTATTTTTTGTGTATTAAACAAGATAAATGTTTCTTTTTTTTATTAGGAACTTTAAATCTCATATAGGAGCTACTAGAACTCTAAGAATTTTTAATTTCAATGACTTCTCAGGTCAAAAATTTTTGGAAAATTTGTTTTTTCGTTTTTTGGGAGTTCTGTTGGCACCGGTTGCCAGTTCTAAAAATTATCCTAATTAAATAAATCCCTAATGTTGCCAGCACGAAAGATATACAGCTGCGAAGTTGTACAAAAATCTTATGAAATTATTAATTGGTATTTTTTTAATGGCCTAAACATTTTACTTTGAACAGAGAATTTTCTCCTCGCGTTTATAATAGCTTATATTCAACATGACAAATCTAACAAGATTTTTAATAAATTCCAGATGAATATTTTGATATTCTCCCATCAGAAAAAATTTTTATTCTCTGAGAGCTACTACCAAAATTGGGTATCTGTATATTTTTCTTCCCAATTTTTCAGATATTCATAATGTCATAATTATTCAGAAGATTTTAGACCTGGACTTCACAACCACATCTCCAAAAATCCCATTGGAATATTTTCCAGGTAATCCACAATTTAAGGTGTTAAATTGAATAATAAAGTAAAAACGACAAAAATATTAATACTGAACTGAGTGTTTTCATTGGAAGGAGTTATGCAGGTAACTATTTTAATGGTATATCAAAATGCTGTGTTTACTAAAACTAATTGTTATATTAAAATAGATTCAAAACAAAATAAAATACCTGCATTGGCGAGATAAATTATCTATATGTCTGCCTAAAAGTTGTAACCCAAATCTCACACTAGCAAGATCCGGAGTGTTACCAGACGGAGGTTGTAAGCTTGTATCGTTACTTGAAGTTGAAGGAAAGGGTCGTTGAAGAAGATTAGAAAGCCTTGTTAATAACCTCCTCTCTGCGTTTTCTGTAGCCACTCTTAAAAGCTGAAAAGACATAAGAATATAAATTTAGATGGGTTTCACAATTCCTCACAGGACATGGAGCTTTAGAGCCAAGATGTATAGCCTTGGTCTGGATATAGACCCTGTAATACCAACTTCAGTTGGCTATCTAATGATAACTAACTTATTCGGTTCAGGTCCTCTTGGATATTTGTTTGTGGATGGTAATAGGTTGGAAGGCAGGAAGAACAGAAATATTTGACAATCATCAACAAATATATGGTATTGAGAGGGATGGAAAAGGAAGGAGATTAATATAAATAGCGCAGTGCGAGATAGAGATTAATGCTAAGGGACCATACTTTTACTTGTTTTCTCAAATGATATAACATTTTTTAAACTAAGTACCATCTGCTTACTGTAATTAAGAAAATCATTCCAAAAAAAAGCTTATTCAAAATATTTTTTGACAAGGGAAGCTAAGAAAGTTTCAATTTTTATTCACGAATAATTAAGTAACAATGATTTATAACTCAATGGATTAATTATTAGCTTAAAAAAGGAACTACAGCAAATATATTTTATCAAAAATAATAAATAAGTTATAATTACATGAGGTTCCCTATCACGAGTATTATATCCACTTTGAAGTCTCCTGAACTGAGCTCTCAGCCGCGCAATAGCGGAGGAACTTTCACAAGGTCGTCTTAGTCGGTCTGTAACATGAATAGTAAAACTAATTGAAAATTAGGTAACAAGAAAGTTCATCAACATGTTTCAATAGAGATAAAAACCTAATTCTAATACAAACAAATAAAAAAGATTTTCAACATGTTTCATTTCCATTGAAATAAATCTGGGTTACGAGCTATTTATCTGTAAAATTACCAGCTAATATAATAATATAACATAATATAATATAACACTTACTAGCCAATATTTATTAGTTTCTTTTTTATTTCAAAAAACCTTTTAATACAATGCCAGTAATATAATAATATATTTCATATTAATATAACCACAGAATGTAAGTTTTGGAGAATAGAAGTACATCCTTATCTAATCTTAGTAATAATATATCTCTATCTAAAACAAGAACTATAATAAAAAATTTGAATCACTTTTAGTCATTTCATTCCCTTAATATGGTTGTTTTACATTTCTCAGCATTGTTTGAATATTATTTTTAAAATAAAATGAGGATTACAATACTTAAACTTTTAAAATAAACTTAAAACTAGGAAAGGAAGAATTTGGGTGCCACTCAATGAGGACTTACAATTTAGTTACAACTTTAAATTTAGATAAAACTGTCTTTTAAAAAGTAACAGATTGTTAGTGATCTGGACTCTTCATGCTGAATTTAATTATCTATTAACCTGGCTAAATTCAACATAAATCAATCATATAGACCTTATGATCATGAACAAAGCCTAAGATCATTATTAGGATCTTGAATGCAGTGGAATTGAGCATGGAAATATTAAAACAAAGAAAACTATTTCTAACCCTTTATTGGACAATGGTCGATTTAGCAACTATATGAATATAATTAGGCTCTATTGGTTTTTAAATGAACTAAATGGTGTGTTTATATCATTGTATCTTAACATAGAGATGAATGGATCTTATATGTCAAAAGCGATTGAATATTCAACCAGTGGGTGTTGAGATTTTCCATTGTCAACAAGTATTTTTTTGGTTATCTGTGTGCTGTATTATATTAACTTATTTTTTATTTCAGTTCTAATTGTAAGTACTATTTATTTAATATTTGTATTGCATATCATTTAATAAAATTAATTATTTAATTTATTGCTCACTTCCTATTTATCCCCAGAGTGAGTAGTTCGTGAACAACAAATTCACAACAAATTCAAATTGTATTGGAACTCTAAACAGCACTTCAAATGAAAAAATAAATTAAGGGAATTATGTCTCTATGAACAGGTGAAAGAATTTATAATAAGTGAATTCTTTGTTTAGAAAAGTTGTTGAAAATCATGGAAAAATTAATAATTAAAGCAATAACAGTGTTGGATAAGAGTAATAGGAAGAAAACCTGCGGAATACTAAGATTTCATGAAGTTCCCTACAACAGGAGCAATAAATATTATATAACTATAAACAATAGTTGGTATAAAATGGGTTGTACAAAAAGTGAAGATAAGAGCAATGCTAGAGACTAGAAGAACAGAGTGGAAATTGGAGAGGAAGGAAATATATAACAACTACAGAAGAAGAATTAATTAACAGGGGTTCACCTTAAAAAAAAAATAAATACTAAACCCATAAGAAAAGGATACATTCTATTCAGGAATGACGTGTAACCTCAAATTGCAGCTCGGTAGCCATTAAATGATAATAATTTCAATTTTTATAATACATTCCCTACTTTTGAAATTAAATGGTAAAATAATAGTAGGGGCTTATATTACTTTAGATAAGTCGATAAGTTATTCGTAAAAAAGGAAAAAAAAGTTCACAAGATTAAAACATTCATAATTTTTAAACTTCCTTCTTATAACAACATAGAAAATAATAATGCGTAAATATAAATAAAACAAATAAAATTATTACTTGAACTATCACTGGAATTTGATTCAGATGGAGGTTCAGTATTTGAACCTGAGTCTCTGAAGTAACGATAACGCAGAAATACCCGCCAATGTGAAAAACTGTTTTCAATGTTCTGCCTCAAGAAAACACTATCAGCATCTGAATCAGAACCATTGGTTGGTTCAGATAAGCTCTGACTAGAGGGTGAAGCACTATCTGGTGGCATTTCAGGTCTTTGAACCCATGCAGGAATAGGAGGATGCGATGATGGAGGTTCAGTAGCATTATTGTTAGAATAACCAGGAGCAAGAAATGATGGTGAAGAAGAATCTTGCACAGCAAAAGGATCATGACGTGGGCAGCCAGGTATCGGAGGTAAATCAGGAGAAGATTCTGCAGATACTGGATCGAAAATAACATGGCGTGAAGTAGGGCAAATTAAATTAGTTAAGCGCTGACTTTGAGATGGAGGAGGGGTAAGAGGTCTATGCCATGTTGAACCACTGTCTGAAATACTTGTTTCAGAACTACTAGAATCAGATACTCGAGACACTCCATTCCTCCTTCTAGTAAGAAAAGATCCAATTCGACTTATAAAAGAGGGTCTATCCTCGGTAGTTTCAGTAGGTACAAGAGGCTCTGGTAGTATCAACATATTAAATGCTTCATCAGACAATGGTCTATTAGTATTATGCCTTGTTTGAAAGTTGTCAATAAGAAAATTTGCATCTTCTGGAGCAGAAGGGCTCATTCTAGCAGACATGGCAGCTGCAGCCGTCCTGGTTCGAGCCAGTATTGAACGACCAGTTTCTACCTGAGATCTTAGCCTTGCAAGCCTTTCGTACAAATAATTGGCTCTCACAGTGAGATGAGTTCTCTGAGATGACCCTTGGCATGGCTCGGCTGATCCTCCTTCGTTCGCGACTTGCGAAGATGAAGTGGATGTACTTTCATCAACGCTGTTAGTATGCCTATGCTGCTGCTCAGTTGCTGTTGATGGCCCTGGTTCATTGCTATCAGTAAAGTTTGGTCGCTGACAGACAGAACACCTTTGTGATCGATCTTCTGATGGTTCCATAGGATCAGTTCCACGATCCATCTAAAAAAATTAAACATAAATTTCTTAGTTATAAATCAGATAATAAAATAAGTGAAGTTATCATGATGAAATAAGTTAACTTTAACTACCATGAAACAAAGACATTCAACTCAGTAATCAAACTATGAAACTATCAATTATTTTTTTAGTATCTATAATATGTTCTTTAAAAGAAAAAAATAAGAAAACATGTGAGATAAACTTGCATGTCAGAAATTTCTTAGGTCCTAGCATTAGTTAAAAATTTTATCATTTTAGGATTATGAAATCTCTCTTCATTAAATGATAGATCTCTTTTATTCTATTTTATTTAACAAATATTTTATACAATTTTATTTATTGAGATGGGGAAACGTTTCATTTTTTACCTGATCCAGGCCAATATGCTCTACAACAGCTAAAGAGGTTTTACTTTAATAAAACATAATTACTGAATTAAAAAATTTAAAAAAAAAAATGGATAAGAATTTGATCAAGAAATTGAATTTAAAGAATTAATCAATTTATTACTTTTTTTAAAGGGATTAAGACTCTTATTTTCTTCTATACTAGTTTCTAACATTTAGATAATCACTAGTACCATGGAAAAACTAAAAACCAATCTTCTAAATTAACATAACATAGAGCTATAAAGTTAAAAATATTAAGCTAATAATTATAAAATAATACTAAAATATTTGAGCAATAAATATGGCATGGTTATTACAGTATGGGGTGGATTTCTTCTTGCTATTGGTTGAGAACCGTTCCCACCACTCCCATTAGAGAGGCGATAATAACGTTCCACTAACTGTTCATACTGTTCCACCATGTAGCGATAACATATTGTAATCCTTCTTTCATGCTCTGCCTGCGACAACTGAGGTGGAGGTTGGGGTGCAGAAACCCGGTCCCACTGGCTCTGAATCCTTGTTGGTGCATTAGCAATCCCAGTAACCAACTTTTCTCCAAGTTCATCAAAAGCAACATACCTATTTTAAAAATTAATACGTGAAAGAAATGAAAATATTTCAAAACATGTTTTAATTTAATTTCTCTACAGTTAAGAGAGAAAATATAACATATTTAAAGAGGTATATATATTATATGAACATTTTTGCATTAAAATCCTTTCAATAAATCATCAATGTTCTCTAAAAAGCCGGGATTGAACAAATTAGGTATAATTCTTTTAAATGGATAGTTTTTACAGGTCTTCACTCTTTTTAACTGATATCAACACATTTGAACCCAGCAAACAAACCGAAATAAGGGCTGCTGTGTTACTTAAACCAAAAAATTGCCTATATTCAAAGGTAAAAGTATCATTTGCATTGCTAAGATATACAAATTAATATTAAAACATACACATTTGAATAAGTGTATTCATTCATAAAGAATTTACAAGGATTAAATTGAAAAATTACCTGACTTTTTCACGTTCATTTGATGTACAACACTTAGCAAAAGGCTTTTGCTGACTCCAGTCCCAAAAATGAATTTCATTGTAAGATGCAATGACAAGAACCCTATCAGTTGGATGAAATGCCAGAGAAGCTATAACAGTCTGACTATCAGCTGTCCAGATCTCACTTCCACCCTGGATGATAGAATAATTTTCAAGAAATTATAAAGATCTAAATGCTGTAAATTATAAAAATGATAAAGTATATCTAATCCTTACATGTAAATCCCAAACTCTAACTTGCCCACCAAGGCAACCTGATGCAAGGATTTGATTTGATGAAGGGTGAAAGGCTATACACCAAGGAGTTCGTGGATGCCCAGTCAAAGTTTTAACATTTTTACCATTTGTAAGATCAGTAACATAAACATTGTGATTGCCATGTGTTGATGCAATCATTTTCCTAATCAACACATTTAATTATAAGAACATTAGAAGTGAAAATTACAAAATCTATTTAGTGGTATTGAAGTATATATTTCCAAAATGAAGACATCAAATCAAAACTAGGATTATGACATTTATGTTAATAAAAGAAAATTCTGAAGTAATTGAAATTAATTAATTGAGTAATTGGTTGAATGATTGATGATTTAAATTCAGGTAAATAGTTATTTTTTTGGTGACAAATGTTTTTCGTTTACACAAAAATTAACACTCTTAACTCTTTACCCACTTTGGAATTATACTCCTCTAAATGGTTATGAATTAAAGTGTAATATCTAGTTACAATAGGAAATAGGACACTGATTTATTTAATAAAAGAAAAAAAGAAAAATATGTCTTGTTTTCTGTTGTGATAGCCTTGAAAGCATACATGTCATCATAATTGCCAAATTACCACAAACAAAAGTAATAAACATTTAGTAAATGGATAAAAATACACTTGCAGCAAAGTATAAAATGGCCATATTGATAATAAAAATAATTCAAATTTGAAAACATTAAGTAAATAGATAATGAAAAATGTATTCAATTGTAGATATTAATTAGAAAAAATATTAATGAAAAGTATATTTGTATTTCTACTAATTCAAAACCAAAATACTGATGAGTAATAGACATACATACCCATCCGGGCTAAAAACCATGAGAAAAGTTGATCTTGTGCCCTCAGGCAAATAACAGTTCTGAAAATAATATGAAAAGTTTATATTTTTTATTCACAAGTTTGTATGATTAATATCCCAAAAAACAAACTTACAAATTCTTCATGATTTTTAGAAATTAACTTTTCTTCCGCAGCCCACTGGAGACCTTTTGATGGACCACTCTTTTTCGAGTCGATGCCAGCTTCCCTGAGTAGACAGCACAAAGGAACGTTTTTCCTTGTTTTGTGTTGGGCAAATGATACACCTTTATTGGTTTCCATTTCATTCTAGAATGTTATATTTACCTAGTTTAGATTAGGTTGAAGTATATCCATTAACACATCTATATGTATACTTTAAAGTTTGAAATGCAAATCTGAAGCAATCATATATTAAATACTGAAACAGCATTTCATTAAAAATTCAACCTTAAAAACTGCAAATTAATCAAATCATAAATAAAGTTCCTTTACCTCATCAAAATTTTAATTCCCGAAATTAATCAAATGAAATGACACATTAAACTTCAAATCTGGACGGAGTTGTTATTCTTATCAAAGCTAATGTGACACAACACAGTCACAATTTTGCTCATTTCGAAACGAGCCGATGAAATGTCTTCTTTAATAACAGCTTCAATACAGATTTCAGAATAGCACATCTCACTTATTTCAATTGGCATCTGAAAACATTTACTTTTCAGTTTGGATATATACATCAGTCCTAAAGCATAGTGTGTTATTGCCATAAACGCTACCTAAAACCAACTTGTTATCAATGCGATGACTGGAGTTCAAGAAAGGTTAAACACACTTAATTTATTCATATTAAATCTTAGAAAAATATTAATCAATGGCGCATTTAAATCCATCAAATGGAGAACATTTGAATTTTAAAATTTTCAAAAATCTAATTATCTGTTTGTCAAGAGTAATCAGAAGTGATTAGAATACAGTGATAAATCGTATTATTCCATTTTTTAAAGGTAAATTAAAGAGAGTTATTTAAATCACTGAAATAAACATGGACTCATGAAGTTGACCTGAACTAAACGTTTTGAGAAACTATTAATTCTTTAACAAAATTAAAATTAAATAAGAATACACTTATTGTCGCGACTGCGTACCCGGTTTCGTACTTCGTATGATTTTTTTGTGGTTAAATTTTATCATTGGGTACCATATTTTACTACACTTGAAATAAATAATCTGAAATATTAGCAAGTAGCTCAATATTCCTGCCAGCCTCCTACTTTGACAAACCTATATAGTTAAGATACGAACGATGTTAACATTACTTTTCCAAGTTAATTGATTATCTTTCGTAATACTTGAGGAATTGAAATATTTAAAAAAAAATTTAAATATATCTTTCTTCTCAAGTACTTTTATGAAAATATGATATTTTAGTTATATAATATTTAATTTAATCCAGAATTTACTTTGATGTCTTACAAATTTTAATAGAGTATTTGTTTTCTGTTCTGACTTCTGGAATTTGAGAATGAGTAATCAACTAATTAAATCGTTTCTTGTCACTGATAAAAACAGTATTATTTTCTGGAGTAGTTTTTATATCACAATATAGCTTTAAGAATTGACAATTAATTCTTAAATGTGACTTCAAGGGATTTATCTTTAGTTTTATAGACTGCTTTTAAAATATAAATAAAAACTAATTGTTAAATAATATATCTTTCTCTTTTCGAACTACTTTTTTAATAAATCCAACTTACTTATGATAATGAACAACTTAATTAATATATGTTTTAATGAAATCATTAAATTTAATTGAAAGTTTCATTCCAAGACTTAATTGGAAGTTTGAAGTATTCGAAACAATATTTTAGATATTAATAATTAATATGTGTATATATCAATTATTAATATCCAAAAAATGGTTTTGGAATGTTAGGAATAAAAGAATGTCAGTAAACTAATGATGTAAATTTTGTTTTACTTTATGATACTTCTAGAAGCATATGAAAGTCACCAGTTAAATTCAAAGTAATAACATTAGTTAAGATAAAATGATGATTTTCAACGGTGAAAAGTTTTTCCTCCTTTTCATTCACATTACCTAAAAAAGGACATGCCATTGTGGAATCTTACTTTTTTTCTCTGACAATAAACTTTCCAGCAAAAACGAATATTCCTATGCAGTGAAGAGGCGGTTCTAGGCTGTATTTCTGAGTTTGAACAATTAATAATTTAAAAAACTAGTTCACAATTTTAAGAAACCAGATTAAATGTTTTTTGTTTCGAAAAAATATAATAATGCCTAAGCATGAAAGAAGTACCAGTTCAATTGATAAATGAGGAAGAGAATCAAACTCTCTCCCAAGGCTGGAACGCTATGAATACAATAAATGGTCATTTTAAGACAATATTATAAAATTTGTTGAAAATAGTGCTTTCAAAGAAGGAGCCCAATAACCAATTGCTGCAAAAAACAAGCAGTTGGCGCGTCCGCCGATTTGACGCTTACCCAACTTTCAATTTACCACAATTTTATAACACTTTTGTTGTGTCTAAAAATAAGTCTGTCCCCTCTGGGACTAAGCATAAGCACTTTTTCCCTTGTTCCTTTTGTCCATAGCTTATCTTGCTACATTTAAAAAAGGTCATCAGTTGATATGTACTTTCTCAAATACATTTGAGTTATAAAAATAAGTGAATCAGAATAAAAGTTATTTTCCATCAGATTACAACGACTTTGTTTCACAAAACATTTAAGTTTAACCTCTTTAAATAAAATAGAGAAAAATTATACATAAAAAAAAGTGCACGAGCCCAGAACCTGAGGTCTAAGGAGGCCTCTAATATCTAATCGGTCTCGTAAATGTTTAACTTCTTTTTTTAATCTTTCAAACATATAAAATAAAGATTTAAAAAGGCATATTATTGATTTCTTTTTATAACATAAAATTTTTCAAACTGGGGGATCCCTGTTTCTGGAAGTATAGTGCATTTAAGAGGAGTTTGCCTGTGTGTAAAGGAAGGGGGCAGATGCACAGAGGCAAACGTTCTCCCGCCAACCCTCCACTCTTTTGTCTCTTCAACCGCCACTCAGTTAACTGGAATTCCTTTCCCTTCCCAACCTTTCCTCGACGAAATTCTGCAACTTTAAAAGTAGAAATCCCTCATATCATTTTTATCAAAACTATTTTTCATTAATATGACAATATTATAAGTTTACCAAGTAGGAGAGGGAACTCGCGCACTCCCCACCCTAGCTGCTTCTCACCTCCTCACCATAACAAACGCCGTCCCCTCTTACCGGAAACAATGTTTGAACAAGGTTTGTCTGAGATGCAGTCCTGAACTTGGTTACGCCAAAGTTAGTTCTGATGAACGGAAGGTTACTCGTTTCTTTAGGTTTGTGATATGTATTGATATGTTTAAACAATCATGATCAAGTAACCACCTCGCGATCAAACAACCATATGATTACCTACTAAAATAACCTTTTTTTTCGGCCAAGACTCCCATTGAAGTCCTATACTGCCTAACCCTGGTTGGGGGTCAAAGTTTTGTGGGACCGCCACTCAATGAAAAAAGTCAACGCCCCAGGCCGGATTTGAACCGGCATCGCCAATAGACATCAAATTGGTAAGACTGAGTCTTAACCACTGAGCTCGGGAGGCCCTAATAACCTTTAGTAACCATGTTGTGTTTTTACCAAACAAAACCTTACTGTTTCTATCTTGTTTTCATTACATTTTATTTGGGTAAAACTTCACGATAAGAACGGATGTTCAGTAAAGTGATTCGTGCAACAATGGAAAAATATCTACGACCAGCTAGATTCGAATCGTTGCCAGATTAGCCTTGTGCTGGTACTGGTACTGGTATTTGGTGGGGGGAAAGAGTCCAGCAAATGGGCCTACTGGTCCCGTTTTTCCAACCCCTGGCGGCTACCTAGTTTGCCGCTGCGTACTAACCAAGGTGGGAGTGTCATGATTCATTTTTCGGGACCGTCGAAAAATGAATTTTTAACTGCCCCAGGTGGGAATCGAACCCACAACGTTCCGAACCGAGCGCACTGGAACCTGGGCCCCAACCCGCACGGCCGTCACGTCCCTCCGCCTAGTGCTAAAAAAGAATGGACTCATTGGCTAACAATATTCGAAAATGTTTTGGCCCTTACGGAAATCAGATCTGAAGAAGACAAACTAAAGGTATTGATAATTTTTTTTTCTCCAAAAGCATTCGAAATCATTAGTGATTGTAAATTATGCAAAGATGCCATAAATTTACTAAATTCAGCTTATATTAAACCAAAAGATGATGTATTCGCTTATCATTTATTAGCTGTTAGGAAAGAACAATCTGGGGAAACAATTGATCAATATGTTCAGATATTAAAACAACATAATATGAGATATTAAAACAAAGCTGTGAGTGCGACTGAACACAGAGATGAATATATTCGTGACTCATTTATAAATGGCTTAAAACCCACATACATTAGACAACGCCTTCTGGAAAACAAAACATTAAATTTGAATGATGCTGTCAGACATGCCCAGGTCTTGGAAATGGCTCGAGAAAACGCTGAAAGTTACCGAACTTCTATCTTTGTACAGTCAATCGGTCTGAACAACCTAGTTTGGTTCCAAAAATCCTGAAAGTGTTCTGAACGAGGCCAATGTCATTTCAGCACTTCATAAAAAGGGAAAATCCTTCTATGGTGGAAATAAACATTCATGATCATATTGTCCTGCAAAGAATAGTACATATGTGTAATCGATGTTAAAAAAAAGGGACATTTTGTAAAGTGTGTCGTTCTAAGCCCTATAATAATACTCCAGAATTATCAGCGACTCTTCTAGCCAGCGCTGCTGGCCCATTGCTTTGTGCTCTCAAGAAAGCAGCTGTTAATCTTATACCTGCACAGTATCTTATCGATACAGGAAGTTTGATAAGTTTTATTGATGAGGAGTTTACAAAAAGAAACAATATCAAATTGCATCCTGAAACTGGTCAAGTATCCATGGCATCAACAGCTTTAACCTCAACAATAAAAGGTTACACAATCGTAAATCTTGTTATTCAAAATAACTCATACTTTAACATCAAATGCGCTGACATTTTAATCGGCCACGATTAGCTAAAACTGCATACTAAAATCGAGGTAGATTTTGGAGGTAAGAAACGTTCACTACCAATTTTTTCTTCAACCTACGTCAAAGTGGAACCACCGTGTCTGTTCCAAAATTTGTATGCTGCATGCAACTAATAGCTGAGAAGTCCAGGTGACATTCTTATACCGACATTGAGTTTATAAAAAATGAAATCTCCAGAATGATTACATAAGGAATCATTGAAGAAAGTGTGTCGCCGTGGAGAATCCAGGTGCTTGTTGTAGAAAAAGAATATTTAAAAAAAAAAAAAAACGCCTCGTCATCGATTATTCACAAACAATAAATATATTTACAGGGTTAGACACTTATCCTCTTCCACGTATTGATGAGTTAGTTAGAAAAGTGGTTAGGAACAGAATATTTAGTACAAAGATTTACGTAGTGCGTATCACCAATTACCTGTTTTAGATAAAGAGAAACCATACACTGCCTTTGAAGTTTGTGGTCGAGTGTACTACTTCAATATTACACTCCTTTTGGAGTCACAAATAGTGGCACATGCTTTCAAAGAGTAATAGATAAAATTATATCAAATGAGAAATTATCTCGCACTTTTGCATATATTGACCATATTATCATCATTTACGACAAAAAGCTGAACATGACAACTTTATGTCAGTTGTTGATAAATATGGGCTCGAAATAAATAAAGACAAATGTAAATTCGACCAAACCAACATTCCACTGCTGGGACATCTCGTATCACACAGAACGATTCGACGGGATACCGACCGCCTTATACCACTTTTGAACCTCCCATTGGCCGAGGACACAAACTCATTAAAACGAACTTTGGGATTCTTTGAACTAGTCAAAGATTGTGTTTGTTTATTCAGAAATTAAGGCGTAAAACCCACCGGTCATCAACGCCAACACCCCACTCATGTAC
Source organism: Halyomorpha halys (assembly GCF_000696795.3). Classification (NCBI taxonomy): domain Eukaryota; kingdom Metazoa; phylum Arthropoda; class Insecta; order Hemiptera; family Pentatomidae; genus Halyomorpha; species Halyomorpha halys. The sequence goes on along the minus strand of NW_027104988.1, from coordinate 811,576 downwards.
ACACCCAGTGTTCAATTATATAAATGAAAAAAAAATACATATATATGTATAAAATAGATAGGTAGAAATACATAACATATAAAAAACCAAACACATAATATATAAAGTATACAAAAAAGCATATATATATGTATATATACATACACACACACATATACATACGAGATGGTGAAAAACGCATGGATACATACAAAGATTGTGAAGAACGCAGTGTATCATCCAAAGTCATTTTTGAGATTTGATAATCATTGTGTTCCGAAAAAAACTCCTTTTAATTTTATTACTTTACGTAATGTCTTTATTTTCAAATTTTCTCCTATTTTTTTTGTAAAATGTCCCCCAAAGACTATTTTTTTTTTTATTATTATTAATATGATAAATGTACACTAGTTTACGAATGACTTCATTATCAAAGCTGTCAATGTTAACTTTGGTTCGTTTCTTGGCTGGAGTTTCAAAACTAGCTGTATCTCTATCTACAACTTCACCCTCTTTTATGTTTCTCAAAGGAGGTTTTAAGACACCTGTAACTTGGGAAACTCATTTCATAACAGCGGTAACACCGATTGGACCACTCTCAGCTTCTGTTTTTATGAATTTAAACACGCTCGTAATAACGTTTTTGGTTTGAGAAGCGATATTGTTCCCTCTAACCAGTTTATTTGATTTGGTAAAGTTTTAATTGTATTTATTTTTAATAAATCACAACTAATCCAAAACATGTTTAACCAGGCAAACCAGATAACATTGTCTTTCAGTAAGTACAAGTATAACCTTAAAGAACACAGGAGTCTAACAAGTTACCAAAGAGGTATAAATCTATTCCCAACAACCTTGTTTATCAACAATGAAAGTTAATATTAACATATATTAATGAAAAATAGTATTGAAAAAACTGATAGGAGGGAAGTTGCAGAAGTATCTTGAGCAAAGAAAGTCTAATCAACTGAGTAGGTCTGTTCCAACAAGCACTTTTAACTATTTAGAACTGTATGGACCATGGGCAGTACAGGATTTGGGAGGGGAAAACATTCTATGCATGCTCCATATCATCAGATATGATTGTTGGAACAGACCTTGGACAAGAGGGGAGGGTTGGTGAGAGAATGTTTGCCTCTGTGTCTCCCCATCCCTTTACCCACAGGCAAACTCATCTTATACATACTATACAAAGGACCCCCTTTTTAACCTCAAAGTTAATGAAGGCCTGCTTTTCATATTTTACCTTGTCTTAATACATTAAGAATGGACTGGATCATATATCTAGCTGGTAAGGGATTTAATTGAAATAAAAGGTGAATGTTCAGTTGGTATCCAATAATGTAGAATCTGCCAAATGTAATGTATGTCACAAATGCAATAATTTACAGACTCAGATTCAGACATAATCATAACATTTTGTGGTTATCAAATCTATCAGTATGTTGTGTAATCAAAGATGCTAAGCACTACAACATAGGCAGATCAATTGGCAAATAATAACTACTGGCTAAGCTAGATTGAGTAGTAGCTAGATTCAATGATTCAAAAAAAGAAAGAAAAGTTTATTAACTCAAAATTATTGATAATTTGTGTCAAAAACAACTTCGTAAATATGACACTTCCAAAATATATTTTACTATTATTAATAAATAATTTTTAATCTCATTATTGTCACACTACATAATCAATACATTGTTTTTCTTATTGATTATTAAATATTAATTCATTATCAACATAATATGCATATTTATATTTTTAAAGTCTTGATATATTCCATCAATGGGACTATACCTGCTATTTACAATTTACATTGCAAAAAATGTATTAAAGCTAGCTATAATAAAATCATTATAGAATGTTCATCATAAGTTTTCTTTTTATGAGCAACAAAACTTTAAGCAACATAAAAAGTCAATATACTTAAATCTAGTCTATTTAAGTCAATGTAGCAAAAACACCAACAGTAATAAAAATAAATTTTATGTAATATCAAATATTTCATAACTTCAACTGCAATACTAGTTCATCACACAGTATTTAGAATATGCTATTAAAAAATCATTTTTAAATCTGTCATAAATAATTCATCAAGTCATCATACAATGACAAATACAGTAGTTTGATGACCCCTCTTATGACACTTGCCATAACCATTTATGATCAGACAAATCTTGAATGAATATCCGCTAGGCTTTTAAGTACGGTAAATTATCTACTTAAAATTTATGATAAACCTAAGTAATCAAGATCTTGACATTTGGTTTCATAAATGTAACCTTTGAAAATCCTCAATTCATTTAATAACAGTAATTATGTATAAGGCGAAAGATTAATATCAATAGATAGTTATATCTTGAGAAAATATTTCACATTATCAAAATATATACATAAATATTTATAAAATCTAACAAAAATTACAATAACTTTTAAGATAAAATTTTAGCTAAAGTGGTGGTTCATCAACCTCCATTGTTTCACTTTCACCATTTAAAGGATCTTTGGAAGTTGAACATTCAATAACATTTTCGCTAACGTCGTCCACAACTGTTTCTTCTATTACTTGTTCAGAAAAATTAGAATCATCTTCCTTTTTCACATTATCTTCGTTATGGATGATAGAATTCTCTGGTGAATCTCTATTATCTGTAGAGAATGCACTTTCAGTAGCGGACGCATCTACTTCATCACTGTCTTCATGTATTCTCTTATCTTCATTTTCAATTTTGACTTCACCGTCCTATAAACAGAGTTAATTTTTAATAAAAATTGAATTAAAATAATTCAAATATAAATCAATAGGTATTCTAATCAAATTTTGTTTTCTTTAATTTTATTATAGGTTAAAAAATGTTTGAATTTGAAATAGAGATGGAGGGACTTAAGGGGTAGCAAGTTAAACTTTGTAAGACCAGGATTATAATTGAAATTTTTGTGTTTATATTTTAACAATTAAATTTTGATTCTACACACTGAATGTTAACCAACATTTTATATGTAACTTAAAATGTTTGATTTTTTAAAGACTAACATTTTTCGGATTTTAAGCGAAATCATCAACTTATAAATTTTTGTTTTAATGAATTCTAATAAAAAGCAAAGAGGGTATTATTATAGAATCCAAAGAATTTGTTTATTTCCTAAATATTTTATTACAATAAAAATTAATAATTGGGCAGTTTGAGTACAATTTCTTTGCATTTTTTACACTTAAAATAGAATTTAATAAAAAAAAAAAAAAAAATTATAAATACAAATTGTTTTAAATTTTCCCTAAAACATTTCACCTGCCAATATTTATGATTGTTTACTATTTCCCGAAAACCATTGAGCCTAAAGTTTCTCATTCTATTACGGACTGAAATAAAAGTTTTACTTCAAATGATTGTTCTTGTAGAAAGAAGATTTTTGGTGATATTTCTTAAAGTAAGAGATATTTATTACAATTTTAGACTTTTTTGGGGGAATGGTCAATGTTTGAAAAGTCACCTAGAAATTATTAACTAGGTTAATGCAATTAGACTAGTAATGACAACAGAATAGACCAGGGGTGGTCAACCCAAAAGATCTTGCGGACTAATTTGGAAATACATGGGCCACATATAAAATCATATATTCCCATATTAACTTTGAACACTTGATACTTTTTTTTTTTTTGGAGTAAAAAATTGAAACAATCAGTTATCATTATGTTTACAGTTATTTTCACATGTAAACATAGATAATAATGATACTAAATGCACATTACAAAGAAATATATACCACTGAAAATGAAATATAAAAATATATGGATGCACAAATAATGTATTTTTCTTAATACATTGGTTTTCATTGCTTTGGCCATCATAAAATAGATATATTTTGTAAAAGCATGATGAATCTCAAGGGACAGAAAATTTTTCATAATATGTAGACCATAATATCAAACGAATTTTCTTATAGAGAAGTGCTAAGACCATGCTGGCTGATTATTTATTAAAATCAAAAATACTTTTTAGATACTTAATCAATATATGCCTAACTCTGCACGAATTTTAATAGTACTCATAGGATGGGCTGAGTAACAAAAGTAAACGAGTAGTTCCTATATCACATACCAAAACCATGGAGATAATGGTAACATTTATTATTTATTGTCAGAGTTTAGAAAATGTTGAATAGACTGAATGTATTTTTTTTTTATATTCCATACTTTGGACATTACTAGGATAAACCCTATAACCAATTACTTTGGTATAGGCTGGAAATTACTTTAGTCCTCAGGTAGCCAGAGGGTTAGTGAGATAAAATGATAATGATTATTTAATCTTATTTTAATAACATTAAAATATATTCCAATTACTCACAGGGTAATTTAAATGAGGTAGGACTGGCAATCGTATATGAAGAATACAAGTATCTCCTGCACACAACCCAGTTATAGGAACTTGACAACTCGTATCTGCCTTAGCACAACCGCATGCTTTGAAAAGACACTGATTAGAATCCTGTCAAACAATAAACACATTATTAAAGAAAATCTTCTGGCTTTATTTCATTTTCATAAAGGAAACTTTTCGCAACTATCCTCTCTACAGCGATTTTTTAAGAAGTGAGAATATTTTTTTTATGTAAATATTTCCATTGCATTTCTTAAAAGCACTGCTGAACATTTCTTAAATTTTTTACCTTACAAAAATATTTTTGGCTTTCACTTATGTATTTTGGTATGCTAAATCTAGCTATGGGTTTCAATAATAAGAGAGGTAGAAATATAATAATATTAATAAAAACCTGAGTTTTTTTACTGATAAAAAAGTAATTTCTAATCAACTTTTTTACCTTGAACAATTGAAAATGCATAATATATATTAAAAACAATACAAAACACATTGATTAATGACTACTTTCAATGGGCCTCTTAGACAATATTGCGAACTAAGAGTTATCTCATAGTCAGCAGTCAACATGTTAAGAACTTAATATATATATATAACTTTTCTGGATATTTACTTGTCATCTTCATTCTATAGGATACACAAGTGATTTCTCAAATTATGTTTCAACCATAGTTGGCCAATATAGTTAAGGAAAAAGTAATAAAATAAATAATAATAATAAAAATAAAAAATAAGTAAGTAGTAAATATGTTATAAAAACATATTTTTCATGTCCAACCAGCTATTTATTCCTAGCCTAATTTTTTAATGTAATCTTGACACTCTTAGAAGGTGTAAAAACATTATCAAGTAATACAATTTGAGATTTATAATTTGTTGTGTATTCTTTAAAAAGACACTTGAAAAATTTCAAGTGTCTTTTTAAAGAATACACAACAAATTATAAATCTCAAATTAGATTTAATATATTAAATCTAATTTGAGATTTATAATTTGTTGTGTATTCTTTAAAAAGACACTTGAAAAATTTCAAGTGTCTTTTTAAAGAATACACAACAAATTATAAATCTCAAATTAGATTTAATATATTAAATCTAATTTGAGATTTATAATTTGCAAAATAGAACTATTTACTTATCTGAAAAATCTACACTTATTGGTTTTTCACCCGTGATTAACTTTTTAATATAGGAAGTGTTGATTAGATCTTACATGAAGAATATGCTTAAAGCAGTACTTAGTAAGAGGTATAGTAACACTTGAACAACGCACTCCTCCTTCTGTAAATGCACATCTCTGAGAATGTCCATGAGGTTTATAGTTATTTCCACTGATATCCTAAAAAACATGATTTACACAATAAACAGTAATAATAAAACTTCTAAATCAATAACTTTCCAAGAAATATTTACAGAAACAGCAACTTAAAAGAAGTAAATATATAACTTCTTCTAATTCAATAAGTCAAAAAATATTGAAATAAAAACTTGTTGATTAGAAAAACAAGTACTTAATATAATCAAATTAATAAACTCTTTATTAAATTAAGATAAACAAAAATTAAAACAAGATAACCATAGTTTCAACATCCAAGTTCAGTATTTTCTTAGGAAAAGAATACAGCAAGTTCTAAAATTATAATATTACATTTAAGAAAAAGATGGGAATGAATAAAATAAATGTTATGCTTACCCGAGCCCTTTTCTCAATACTAGCCAAATAGGCAAGTGATTCACAATTAGAACGTTTATGATATCGATTCAATGCTTTCAGCTTTTCATACAACTTCTGTTCCTTTGCTGATGTTTTAGCTTGGTCATAAATTGATGCTGTTAAGACAAATTTTATTTATAACAAAGAATCATAATTTATATAATACAAAAAACTAAATTGAATTAAATTAACTAACAAAGAGTTTCTTTTTCTTTCCTCAATGAATGAAGATAATGTCTTCTTTTTTCTTTTAGTAAATATGTTAACCTTTCAAACTGTCTCTGGTATAATACCTGTAGTCTCATAAGCTTGCTTCTGGTTACATTCACAGCCTCTTCAGAAGTATAATAACCAGCATGTCTATAACCCATAAAAAGAACAAACTAAATGAAGGTACATAAAAAAAAAAAAATTAATTTTCTGACTGAAGACCAATTCTCTAGCATTGCTGTATTACGAGCATCTATAGCATACCCACAAAGACCAATACACCTAGCAACAAGGTATTCAAATAATGAAATGAAATGAAAAAATAACTTTATTCTGGGACATATGTCCCCTAAGAATAATTACATG
>NW_027104988.1:795157-801984 GCF_000696795.3 Halyomorpha halys | reverse complement strand
ATTCACTATTTGCCAATTTGAATACAATGATGGATTAAATTTAGATAAATATAGAAATAATAAATATAATTTACTAGAGATAAAATAAATATTTGAACACAAAGATAATTTACTTGGCTTGAAAATAAAAAGAAAAGTAATGCTACTTAGAAGATTAAATAAAAAATAATGGTGACCACAAATCTAATAGAGCATGTTCTGATTTGAGCAAGGCATATGTCCAACCTGATGGAGGTGTGGATCTGCAGAAGTATGAATATTGATTGAGATCATCACCTCTTGATTGCCAGAATATGGGCAAGATCTCTGTCGTATGAAGCCGGGAGAAAGATTGTACTAAGAAGTTGAACATTCAGATACTTAAGAAACTAGAAAGTGCAGAGCAGTTGTTTTTTTTTGACAACCCCTCCTTGACCCTCCTTCCTGGTCACTTCTGATAGATGTGAACTAGAGGTAACCAACCTATTCTAACTATAATGGTGTGTCAAGTTTTCGTGGGACCGCCACAGAAATTAAAAACAATGACCCCCAGGCTGGATTTGAACCGGTGCTGCCTGCAGTTCCCAGGTTGCAAAGACCTGCACCTTAACTATCTAAGCTACAAATAGCCCTCGAGGACCCTAAACTATGTGGATGACATATATCAGACAAGGGACATATCCAAAGAAAACATAATGAGGATCATCAATGAAGTTTAGGGTGAGGTTGAACCCACAAACACACACTGGTTCAACACTGAGCATCTAATCGCAACCAACTTCAAAAATAGAACTGAGAAGAAACTTCATAGGTAGATGAAAAGAGTAACAGAGCCAATTAGTCCAAATGGCGCAGAGCAGGCGACAGCCAGAAACTATTTAATCGCCACTTAAGTGCATTCAAAGACCATAATGGGAGTTTGGTTAAGCAATGGAACAATGCTTAACAAAAAGAAAAAGAAGAATGCTTTAAAAAGAAAAGCATTCTTAACAGGTGGAGCATTACAAGAAAACTTATGCCCATAGCTAAAGGGTGAGGAAAGGAATGATGGGTATGGTGTAAAAATACCTGGAGAGGAACTACAACCTGCAGATGAAGATGAGATTGAACTGGACTTCAGAGCTATAAAAGTGTAGTGGAGAAGAACGAGTGAGATTCCAGAACAACCTCTTCATCAACACATGTCAGGGGTAAGAACTGACCAGTGAATGGTATAAAACAAGATATACTCCCTATATTAAAAAAAGAAGATGTTCTAAAATGCTCTGATTACAGTGGAGTTTCACTGCTTAAAACTAAGTTTTGCAGCCTAAAAGATCTTTTCACAAATAATGTTTGAGATATTTCTACTAAAAAAGGAAATAGGTTGCTCTTAAACAGGATTTCTGCAAGAACATCAATCAGAAGATCTCGCGTATCTTCCTTTCTCTCAGCCTTCGTTTCCACGTTCCTTCTCTGCTACTGAGTTCGCTTCCGTTTCGCAGTTTCTCAACGTCAACCTTCCCGCAACCATGACACTTGTGGTCACTTGACCATTGTTTATGGGTTTCGCTTGGCTCGATCTATCTCCTACCATCTCTATGTTCTCTCCTTCTCCTCCTCAGAGTGATTTCTTTACTTCTCCTCCTCAGAGTGATTTCTTTAATCATTCCTTGATAACCCTCCAGGAGGACTCTTCTTCCACCTGAATCTGATTGAGGATGCTCCTATTTACTCTGCAGACGACTGCTGCTTTTAATGCTTCCGCATCCTCGCTGTCGAGTAGGTTTTCAATTGACTTCATATCAAATTGGCTTATCAGTTGGTCACCACCTTTTAATGAAATGGCACAGTTCGCCCGTTTCCCCGGTGAACCGCTCTAGGTTAGAAACGACTTTCCTTAAGTCTTGGGTGGGTGCAGTGCTTACTTTGATCCACTCGTATTGTGGTGTGTGCTTCCCCAAGAGAGACTTCCACTAGTGGAGGAATCACTTCTGTGGAAGGTGTGCTCTCGACTATGTTCAGATTCAAACCCGCTTATTTGACAATCCCTTTGGTACCCACTTTTTACAAAAATGAGGAAAACAAATTTGAAGATGACAAAACAACAAAACAAAAATTACTCCAGTATTTAATGTTTCAGCACCAGTTAAATGTTTGAGAGTACAAAACTAAAAAAAAGGAAATGGAGAGAAAAGTGACCAACTCAGTTATATCTCTAAGACTGCCCTTTATTGAATCCAGTTCGTGGACTGGACTCAATAATAGTTCGTGTCTAAGTCTACTTGATCAGCTGATATTGGAGTTACAGGTGACTGTAACTTTTATGTGTAAATGTAAGATAGAGACCATGAATAAAAATTCTTACTTAAGAGGATCATCTGCTTGGCTATCAATGCTTTCAGCATCTGAGGAATCTTCATTAGCACCTTTCCAAATATTATCTAGTGTTGCAGGTTCAACATCACTATCAGATTCACTATCACACTCCAAAACATTTGTTTTTGTTTGAAATGCTTTTGTAACATCTGTTTCAACTGAAATTATTAAAAAGTAATAAAATACAATTTATCAAGAACTAGTAATAAGCAAAATACGATGCATACCAAAAGGATCGATTGCTCTGATTCTAGAAGAACTTTTTACCTCTTCCCCTTCTTCTGATTTAACATTGCGAACAGGTTTAACGTAATGTGATAATCCTGAAAGCAGAAATTCAGGAGTTGTTGGAGGAACATGCTTGGATGTAGACCGTTGGCTTTTAATTTGTGTTTTCCATGTATGAAGAGAACAATATCTGAAAATTAGCAAAGTAAAAAACTAATTCACAAAATTAAAATAATAGTTAAACATTTTAGAATATAAAACAATTATTTCAATATTATATTTCTTTGAATGATACAACTCCTGTATTAAAAATCACTGCCTTCGGAAGGAAATTCTACAATAACAGTTTTCAGTAATTAATGTGAAACCACTTTATTATCTTTGTACTGGATAGGCATCAACAAATACGAGATGAAAATATACTATTTGCTGCTGAACCGGAATACACAATAAACGATGCTTACTAAAAATTATCAGTTCTTGGCTCCCATTCCAAATAGCTCAATGTGCTGCTAACTTAAGTCCATCCGATAAGATACCTCAATCCCATCTTTATTTCCTTTAAAATCATGGATGATAACATTTTTAGGTTAGACTTTGGGCTAAGAGTTAATATTATGGAGTATTACTCTTAAGATCAAAACTAGATAAGTAATTAATGCCACTAACAATGAGTAATCATAGATAAGAAAAACAATCTTTCCATTGTATGCCTGATAGAAACACCTAAAGTAGGTGCGTATTCACCCAAAAGTATTTCATTCTCAAGAGTGGTCATCATCAGAAACCGATAAACCACTCTCAGAATTTTAAGGTTTAGATTTGATATCAAGTCAATCTTATATATCCCAGCTGCATAAATAGAATATTAACTGATTTCATTATTCTGAGAGCATCATCCAGGCACTCACCAACTTTTATAAATCTTTCAACATAATAGAGGAATCTGTGTATGGGAGGAATGAGAAGTATAATTAAAATTCAGGTAATCTTTGTTTCATTAATTTTTTTTCACCTTTTGACCAACCAATTATATTTTTCACTAAATGAGTTGAAATTGGTGAAAAGAATGGTTTGTGACAAACATTTTTTAAAAGTTAAAAGAAATTTGCCATAATCTACAAATTGTGAGATTGTACTATGTAATTAAAGCTGTAACATTAAACTTCATTTTATTTTCTATGTTTAAATTATTTATGACTAAAATCATTTATCAGGACTCTTTATTTAAAATAACTGTTGCATGACACACACAGTCTCCAAAGGCATTCTACTTCACTATAGTGAACAAAAACAACAGGTATTAAGTGCTAATACTGTTCTGAAAATTATTGCTCTATTTGTTGATCTTTATACATAAAAGAGGGAAAACGGCAGGAATCACACATGTTTGGAAAATGCAGGTTTCCAAAATGAAAATAAAGAGGAATAAGAAAGATATATTAGGAACATATTAAATTATCATTATGATGAAAATATCATTGACCATAAATGTAATAAAACAGATCACACCTAATGGAGAACCGAATTAACCCATTATAATTTACTATGTACTTCATTCATTACCATCACCCCAAACTATCTCAATTAAAATGTCATGAATAGCAACCCAGAATCCCTAAGAATGAGAGGAGATTATGTTCTGTCATGGTGCTGATCTAGAGCTTGATATAAGCAGTATAAGCTGACCAATAAAGGAAAAATTAGTAGGGGATGAAGTCAATAGAGAAATAATAAACACAAATAAGTGAAACTTACTATATTAACATGGAAGTTTTAGTCTTCATTAAAGCTAAAATCAACACAAGATAACAACCATATTTGTTTATTTTTTCAGTTTTTTAGACACTACTTGTATGTCTTAAATTATACATATCTTCTTACCTACATGATATTATATTTCATCTTTCACTGTTTTCAATCTACTACCATCTAATTCCACGATTATCAATCAATTTAAATTTTTTTTACAATTCAATTATCAGTTATCAATTTTTATCATTTATGATTCAATTCGATATTTTGTATAATTCCAAATGTGTTTGTACACTATTCTTTTTCAATTTTATGTTTCTCTAAATGTTGTTATCTTTTTTGTTCTATAGCCCTGATGAAGACCTGAAACTCAGGTCAAAACGTTGGCATAAAATAAATAAATATGGTCTTGTTTATTTATGTTGTTCTTTGCTGACCACACCCCTCAATAAACTTCTCCAATCATTAATCTACGTCAACTATCTACACCTCATGATAACAACCATAATATAGTGATGAAAGTAGTTTGTTTTTTTAAATCACACAATATGGTTATCTTGTTTTGATTTTAGCCCTAATTTCACTTATCGTGTTTAAGTAAAATTTTCCAAATTAAAAATTAGGCGGTATTCAACACGATCTTTAATCTAGCAGGAGTTTCCTACTTTTTTGTTCCCTAAGAGGTGTCCTGTGGGCATTTATCTCGTGTGGACGATTTGTACTATTTTATTTATATAATTAGATATTTTGATGAAAAAAATCTTTAGGATTACTTTCAATGTCATTAGAAATTTAAATTGTAGCTCTTTCATCATGAGCTGAAGACTTCAGATTTCGTAATATATCATAAGATCTTCTAGTCTCAGGTCATGATTTAAAATGTCACTTCGGGAGTGTAGAGGTAAGAGAAATGCTAAGTCTTACTAAGTGAGGAGGTAAGAGCTAAACTGAATTGGGTATAGGTGGGGAGGTAAAACAGGGAGTAACATAAACAAGCGGCAATAACATCAAAGGGTTAACGGAAGGTAGACAAAAGTATAAACAAAACAAATAATACCCTACCAAAATGCTCAAGGTTACACTTCCCCCCCAGGTTAATGCTTTGAATAAACTATAATTTGAAATTAAAGATAAAAAAAAATCTAAAATGATTCAACCAAAAAATAAATACTATAAATATAAGTCTTGATCAGGTTTAGAAAGGAATATTAAAATTTTTAAATACAGAAATCAATCAAAAATTATTAACTTTATTAGACATTAATACTTATACAGTACAATTTAAGTACAAAAATTCATGCTATAAGTTTTTATATTACACAATGATGATAGCTGTTATAAAGCACAATAGACAGGTTACAAAATTCAGGATTATTTAATGAACTGTAAAAAATGTAGGGTATATTAATAGTATTTCATACATATACAATGTTCTAGTATCAATATAATCTAAATCAAAAAATGAATACTTGCCCAATGTCACTTTTTTCGCTCTTCAAAGCGGGAATAAGACATCTTTTATTATTGTTAGGATAAGCATAACCACATGGCTTGTAAGGTGCACTCTTATCTTCCAAGATATGTTTTAGGCAATAGTCATATTTATCCAATACAGGTTGATGACAAACTCTGTTTTTATAGCGACAGACTGGATCAGACGTCAGTTTAGTAAAACTTTTCTTGACAGTGGATGTTCCTGAACCAGAAGACGCCTTATGTTGACGAATCATGATGATGATTCTTTAGTATTAAAATACTTTAAAAAGTATTTCAAATGGCTTCCGAACTTCCATATTTGCATAGAGATCTTTCAACGTTAACAAAAAGCTTCCCACTATGGGAACCTTACTTACAAACTGCCACTAAAAGCGAAATGGCTGATGGTCACAGCCTTTGTGATAAGTAATAGGTAAAAGTTTACTTCAGCTCCCCCAAAATGGCCGAAGCCCATTTTTTCTGACGAGAATGTACTAATGGTCCCGAACGGAGCCGAGAAGCGCCGGAGGTGACCGATTCCCTGCCGTTCGTTTCAAAATAAATTACTCGCAACTTCGGCAGGGATTTTGCACTTCCCTCAAACACATTGGGGTATGTGTTTGAAGTTATATTGATGTATTTTATCTAAATAATTTCTTTTTCTTATTTATTGGTATAAATAAATTGGGGAAAAATCATTAAAGTTACCCTCTTGTTTTGATTTTTTTTACTTATGAGTCTAAAGGGGCCTATACATGTTGGCCAAGCCAAGGCGAACTCAGACATGCACGAGCATCTGAGAGGGTGGCTTGTACGAGTTGGCCTATGCTCGTTGCCGATCCGTCGAGAGTAGGTTTTTTGGACACAGATGAAAGGGGTTCGTGAGAGCGCTCGTGTAGTATATCCACCATTGTTGTTGGTGGATTAATACTCAACTATTTCTCTCAACACCCTTATCACCAAATTATTAATGTTGCTAAGAACCTTATCCACCGATCCTTTTCTCTTTCTGACCCTCAATACCACCAGAC
>NW_027104988.1:784707-793807 GCF_000696795.3 Halyomorpha halys | reverse complement strand
TTTGTAACTATGTGTTTGTATCTTTTTTAGCCCTGACGAAGCCCTGCAACGTGGGGGGAAACGTTGGCTCAATAAAATAGTATAATTCTACTATTTGAGTTTTTTTGACCGCACCCGGACCATATTCCTTTCATCTTTACACACGGTCAATCAATAATCTTTCAGTATCCACCATTGTTCTTTGTCTAGTTGCAACTGAGAGCTGTTAGGAGGTTAAAAGTGTTTTTTGGTACTTTTTATAAGTTTTATATTTAATCTTATTTATTTATATTTAATTTACTTCATTTTCTTGTAATCAAAATAATATAATCCTAATGCAATGGCTGAAACTTGTACGTCCGCCATGCTTGCCTCTCAGAATAACACTGACACGTAGGGATGCGATACCGACATCGATGTTTTTGGTAAAATTGCTCAATTGAGCATTGATATTTTAAAACATCAATCTTTGTTGTAGTCAATGTCGGATTCATGGTTTCAAAAACCACTTCTGACAGGCCATAGAATGTGTGATTATTGGAGCCGACCTTATGCTACTCAAATGGATGTTTAAAAACATCGATTTATTATTGCCATTGTTTTGTAAGCAACGATATTTTAATATTGAGCATTGATGTTTTTTGTAGTCGATGTCGGATTCTTTGTTTCAAAAACCACTTCTGACTGGTTGGAGCATGCTTAGTTGTTGGAACAGACCTTATGTTTCTGAAATTGTTCAAAAACATCGATGTATCTTGGGTAATGTATTGTAAGTAACGATATTTTAAAATATCGATGTTTTTTGTAGTGGATGTCGCATTCATGGTTTCAAAATTCACTTCTGACAGGCCGTAGGTTGGGTGATCGTTGGAACCGACATTATGCTACTCAAATGGATGTTCAAAAATATTGATGTATTTTGGGTAATATATAAGAAGATGGTCAGGGTTGCGGTCAAAAGAGAAACAAAAATAGTTTACAACTATTTATTTTCCGACGTTTTTGGGTAATGTATTGTAAGCAACGGTATTTTAAAACATCGTTGTTTTTTATACTCAATGTCTTATTCTTTGTTTCAAAAAGCACTTCTGACTGGCCGGAGCATGCGTAATCGTTGGGACAGACCTTATGTTAAGGTGGATCCACATGTTGGCCGCTCGCCATGGATCGGAGGCTCGTACAAATGCTCGGCAAACAAAGTGCGGGCCATCCACATGTCAGTGTTATTCAGAGAGGCAAGCATGGCGGACGTACTAGTGGTTTCAGCCATTGCACTTGGATTGTATTATTTTTATTACAAAAAAAGAAAATTAAAGGAAAATAAATAAGATTAAATTTAAAACTTATAATAAAAAGTACGAACAAACACCTTTAACCTCCTAACAGCTCTCAGTTGCAGCTAGACATAGAACAATGGTGGAGATGCTACACGAGCGCTCTCACGAACCCCTTGGATCTGTGTCCAAAAACCGACTCTCGACGGCTCGGCAACGAGCCTAGGCCAACCAAGCCAAGCCACCTATCCACATGCTCGCGTATGTCTGAGTTCGCCATGGCTCGGCCAACATGTAGAGGCCCCTTTACTAAAATGGTTTAAAAAAACATCGATTTTTTTTGGCGATGTTTTAGTATTGGACATAGATTTTTTTTGTCGATGTCGCATCTCTACTGACACGTGGATGGTCCGCTCATTGTTATCAAGCATTTGTACAAGGCTCCGATTCGTGGCGAGCGGCCAACATGTGGATCCGCCTTAAAATACCAACTGGAAATGAAATGAAACCATGTATGCTTTCTAACGATATTTCCATCCGTTGTGGAAAAATATTTTAAACACAAATTATCTTTAGACAGGAACTTATGGTGTTACTATAAGTCATATTAAATGCTATAAATCTATAGATATTAGTTTTAAAACAATCACTAACTATTTAAGCTTTTGAAGTCATATTTATACCTAGTTAGACAATTGTTTTAATTCTAATAATATATAGGCATAGTATAGTAAATTTATAATATATGATAGTGATACTTACTTTTTTGTTTCTACATTTTCATTATTTTTTCATCCTTTTCTTATTCATTTTCCCCCGTTATTTATCCATATATCTAAATACAATTTTGTCCTTTAAACCTAATATATCTTCCCTTTTTAACAAATATAAAATTATGAGAAGATTGTTTACCCTGTGTAATATATGTATATGAGGGGAAGATGGTTAGAGGTGCACTAATATACTATTTGTTTAATGTAACAGTCAGGCAGTCCGCTGATTGTCAATATTGTATTTGACAGGAGCAGGTATAAATAAAAAGAAAAAAATATATATCTCACGATTATGTTATAAAAAATTTCTGTTATTGTTATTAATTTACAGTTCAAGAGATCCTTATTATTATATTCAGATTAACTATAGAACAATTTTCTTAGCTAACCTTAAACTAAGGGGGAAAGGAGACTCGACACAACACGCAACAAAAATGGGCATTATTTGCGCATGCGCAATATGGAAACAGTTCCAGGCGCGCACTCTACACTACTCGAAAAAAATGGGCATTATTTGCGCATGCGCAAATGGAAACAGTTCCAGACGTGGAACCTCTCGTCTCGTAATAGGTTTGATATTTTGTAACCGTTATTCTCGGAGTGTAAATTTTATTATACTAACGTAACTGATATAAATAGTAACATTTCCTCACTTCATAAGGACTAAAATGCCTAAAGATGATGGTACAACACTCGTTTCCTTCTATAATTGTGTTAAGCATTTTTAGTGGAAGTTAATATATTTTTTGCGAGCAGTGACGAGTAAGTCTGCTCCATTCGAGACTATCAGTACACTCTCGTCGGGAAAAAATGGGCTTCGACCATTTCAAGGGAGCTGAAGTAAACTTTTACCACAGTCTCGGTCAAAAATAGAAGATAAACTAAGAAACGAGTAATCTCCAGTATTCGTAACTTAGCAGTCCCAGAATAGGGGGGGGGGGAAATATTACTATCTAACCAATCCAGAAATGGGTAACATCGATCATAGGCGGTGTACCAATCCGGAACTTGGTTACACTTTGGCGTTACCATGTTCCGGACTGCCTTTTGGAACAAAGCTTATCAATTTGTATGATATTAACCTGGTAGGGTGCTGCCGATTTGTAGGTTATTACCCGTTATTATTCGGGAATTTTTCACCTTAGAGGGTAATTGTCGGTTATTCCGGTATTTCGGGTAAAATAGATTTACGTTATATATAGGTGTGCTAGTGCAGTGTTATACTGCTTCTTCGACTAGTTATTATTTTTACCATCTTACCAAGAAGTTATTATTTTTTCTTAGATATTTAATTTTAGGACATAGGCGTACCCAGACCATTTGGGGCTCGGGATTGATTTATATTTGAGGCATGAGATGAAAATTTTCCACTTAATTTTTTGGTATTTAACATCCTTTTTATTGGAACTGGGTATACTTCATCGTGTAATTTAGGAGCGTTTCTTTTGTTGATGTATTTTTCTTTATTTTGCTCAATACTCGTTTTTATAGCTTCCCTGGTTGTTTTTAATTTTTTTTGTGATATTCTTGAATTTCCGGGTTTTCGTTAAAATTTTCTCTACTGATCCCAAAAGTAATTTCATTGGGACCTAATTTCAAATTTTGGTTAAGAGAATTGTTGTAGGCGATTGTTGCAAGTTCAATTTTTCATCTTCACACCCGGAGGTCTGGGGGTTAATTATTTTTATTAAATCAATGAATGTAGAGCTTGCTCGGTTAAGTAATCCTGGTGAATTTGGGTGATTCGGGGTTGTTTCATGTTTGTTAATTTTGTGATATTTCAAGAAATCTCGAAATAAATTATTGTCAAACTCGCGGCCGTTGTCTGTTGTAATGACGAGGGGTTTTGGGAAGAGGACCAAATATTTTCTCAGAATTGCCATAGACTCAACAGCATTTGCTGTTACACTGTATCTTATAAATAATAAGATCTGCTATGATATAAACATAATAATTTCTCATGTGGAGTGTATCCATCATGATGGAGTCAAATGGTTTTTCTGGTGTTGGAGTAATCATAAATTTAGGTCTGAACGGCCTTCTGTCGTACTTGATTTTATTGCAAAGATCGCATTCATTTATAATGTCGGTAATATGATCCTTCATATTCGGCCAGTAATATTTAGTTTTTAATTTCTTATAAGTTTCACTTATAACCCTATGGCATAATTTTGCGATGTGTTGGTCTAGAATTAATTGTATCCTCATTTTTGTCAATAATATCAGGTAACAGTAAAGAATATTTTTTTATACCGTTGGTTGGAAAATTTTCTCTTATAATTTCAATTACTTTATTAAAGAGACTCTCATACCAATTGGTTTCACTTTCGTTTCACACGTTTTGTATTTTGGGAGAACAGTAAACTCCGTACGTTAGATTAGGTCTTAATATTTCCATTAATTTGTTTTCTAGTTGTTCTGCATTTTGATTAAATGGATATGTAAGTTCTAAAGTTATTCTTGTTTTGTTAAATATCTTTTCGACTTGATGTTCGTTAAAGCCCTTTATGATGACGATTTGACTTTTCTCTACGTTCACAGGTCGTTGACAGTCGTCGACGATAAGGATCATATTAACTGAAGACTCGGCAGAGTGTCGAGTGTCCAGGGAAGAGTTATCTTCTGGAATATGTTACATGTCATACTTGAGTTTCTGTGAGATGTGATTGTCGACAGGATGTCGGGACAGATGGTCAGCAACCTTATTCGCCTTACCCTGGATATACTTGATGTCATATTCGTAATCTTCGAGTTGTAGTTTCCACCTGATGAGTCGAGCGTTCTGTGTCTTACAAGTCTTGAGATATTCGAGAGGATTGTGGTCAGTATGGATAAAGAACTTCCTCCCATTGAGATAAGGTCTAAAGTGGTTGCAAGCCCAGATTATTGCAAGGCATTCTTTCTCGGTCATTGAATAATTCTGTTCTGCTTTATTCAGCGTCCTCGATGTGTAGCAAACGGGTAGTTCTTTTCCATTTTTCTTTTGGGCCAATACTGCACCCATAGCATAATTGCTAGCGTCTGTTGTTAAATAAAAGTCTTCCTCGAAATTTGGAACTTGAAGCATAGGGCTACTGCAGACCATTGTTTTTAATATTTCGAACGCCTCTCTATATGACTCTGGTTTTATCTCGCCTTCTATACGCAGGCATATAGTCATGGGTGCGGCTATTTTCGCGTAGTTGGGAATCATTTTGCGATAGAATCCTGTTAAACCTAAGAAGCTTTTTATCTCCTTTTCATTGCGTGGTAGTTTCAATTCCTTGACAGCTTTAATTTTGTCGGGATTTGGTTCAATTCCTTTTTCACTAATAATATGTTCGAGAAATAATAGTTCTGTCTATCTTGAGATTCTGTTTTTTCAATTTTTCTAGGACTGTTTTCATGTGTTTGAGGTGTGTGTTGTGTCATGGTCATTAAAAGTTTCGGAAAATATGATGATATCATCCATGTACACGAGGACATGAGGCATATCAGCAAAAATAATGTTCATAGCTCTTTGAAATGTCGCCGGGACATTGCATAGACCAAAAGGCATGCGTAGGGAATTCTTAATATCTATTGTTCTTAATTGTGATAATCTTTCAGATAATTTTGACATAAAATTACAATGTATAATATGTATATATGTTAATTAATTTAAATAAATGTTCAAAAGCAAATATAATAAAAGTTACAAAAAAAAAAAAAAATAAACAAATGTTTTCCAAAAAAGCTTCACTCACAATTCCTCAAAGAGTTTCGATGTCTATCGGGGTGATCAGACGATTTGAGCTCAGCAGTGGGTCCTTTTCCAAGATCTAAGTGGTCTAAGTGGGGTGCCCGTCTCTTACAGGTGCAATATCCTCGAGAGGTAGATCGAATCTTGAAATCTGGTATTTCTGCAGAGTTCGAGTTAAGAACCGCGATGATACTTGCATGCGGTCCCTGTTCAGGCGCCAATTACGAAACTCAACGGCAATAAAGTGAAAAAAACTTTATTGGTAAACAAATGGTACAATGAACATTACGGCATGCTACAACTATTACTGGTACAGATCTAACAAGCTTGGGATTTATAGGAGTATATATAGGAGCTGTGGAGGGAGGTGGTTCGGAGTTGTAGATTCAGCAGGAATTACTACCATAACTCAAGTCAAAATATGAGTTAATGCTCTCCGATTCACTGTTGTTACTATTAACTTTTGGGCTTTAGCATCATTTAGTACATACACCTTATAGTATTTACTTTGCTGGTCTCTGGGAGGCTCAAAATCTTTAGAAATAATCTCAAAGAACCCGTAGGCGTTTAAGAACATGGTTACCTTAAATTTGCACATTTGGAAGTTCTCAGGTCCCGTCAGCGGCTCGATCTGATTTATTTCATTAAAGCTGTTAAGATCCATTTTATATTACTGGTTGCACTTTTAACGAACTTTAACTGTTTTTACTTCACGAAGTATTTGAACTCAAACAAACACTATCGAACTGCTTTTTCTGTCTCGCTACAAATTTTAATTTAACAAACTACCTGGGCCCATAACCTGTTGAAGGCGATGGTGGTGGACAGAAATAAAATGTTTTTACTGTTTTATTAGTCAAGGTTAAATAACACATAACGTTCTTACTGTAGTGTACCATTTATTAGCATGTATAGCAATATACATAAAACAATGGCTTGCTGGTAACCTACGACTGACTGTTATAAAACCGTTGCAAGCCCGTACAATCAATATAGTCACAGTTTGCCACAGAGCAACGTGTATACAATAAAAAATGAATTTTTACATCTCACTTTAACAGTTAATAGAATTGTAAGAAAGCTGGATGCTTGCTCTTTTTATCTATATTACCTTCATTTAGATTTAATGGCATTTAAAGGGGCCAAATATTGGTTTAACATATAGAAAAACTTTTCAAACGTTTTCTTTTATACCTCCGGTTATAATTTGTTTAATTAAATCCAGTTTGTGTCCTTTGGTGCAGTTTATAGAACCCTATGTGACCTTATAGAAGTTGTGTAAAGATTGGTTTTGTCCTGTTGAAGTTTTTAAGTACAGTTAGATTTCGACTCACAAACATCTAGTAAATGCATTTTGAGCCCACCAACACTATGAAGTCAATTCCAAAATATTTACAGTTATAGCATTATTCTTCCAGAGAAGTGATATGTTAAAACTGTATATAGCAAGCTTTCATGTTCTTGTAATTGCTCAATGTTGTTTACTGTCTATCTTTTAAGGCTAAAATTATCAACAGTTGATTGAGTTATTTACAACTGTTTTTACTATCTATACAATTAACTTCTTCAGCACTCAAGTCAAACCAACTCTTTATTCTAATAAAAATATTTTTTCTTATAATTTCTAATATAGTTAATAGAAACTCTCTATCTACTCTTTCTTCTACAGAAATATAAGCAGAGATATATCTGCAAGAGAAAAAAATATGAATATTTATTTTGATTAAATTATTTGCAAGTCCACTAATAATTCTAATAATTTATGTTTTCTATTTGAAAAAGTTTATTAACAATTTATGAAATTTATTGTATTTATATTAATACAAAAAGTCAGTCTATTGCTCAGTGTTATTTCTCCATTTTTGTGTTTTTAAATTCTCTGAGTTTAAGCAAATATGAAGTAAATATATCCCCCCCCCCCTACAAAATATTTATCTTTGAAGTTGCACTGCATTTACGAATATTTTCTCACGATAGAATGTGATTATATTCACATAATTCAAAAATTATGATTCAGTTATAGTGGAAGCAAAATGGTCAGGGGAAACATTGTATACATAACTTCTTAACTCATCAACATTTTATAAATATTTATTTGTGAGAGAATTTAAAATGTCTCTCATAAAATTTCATAATTATTTAATTAACATTAGTTCATTAAATACATTATAATATTTATAACACAATGTACAAAAAGTTTAGTACGACATTGAAATACATAGTTTTCATGGATTTCCTAATTCATTATGATTTATTTTCTGACTTTTATATACATAATAGTAAAAAGTATAATTAAATTATAAATTTCCTCAACATATTTAGAAAATGGTCTTAAGTTATAAATATTTACAAATAAATATTTATATACATTATAATTGTTTATTTTTAAATACTGATGAAGTACTTACTCTCCAAAATGAACAAGTTAAAAAATTACATTTAATGAATTGGAAAGAACTTTAAAGAATGGCGATAGAAAATAATCACAATATTTAAATAATATTTAATTATGTACATACACTTTACCAACATTATACATATTACAGTTAATGACTGTACAGTAAAATGAAGAAATAATTTCTACATAAATCAATAAAAATATATAATCTGAAATAACAATTGTCTATAAATTTCGAAATTTATAGGATATCAAAATTATTTGAGTTAAATGACACAATATCTTTATGTATTAAAAGAGGCCAACAGTTTTCTTCAAACAATCTTGCTTCCACTTAGGAATAGCAGAATACTCCGAGTATTTCATTGAGAAAACATCAAAAAATTCTTCTGATGACAGGTAAAGCTAGAAATAGAAAAATGACAAATTAAGAACAGAATCTAATAAACTTTAGTAACAAATCACTCAATCTTTGTTATACCTACCTCTTTGTGTTGGACATCTATTCCAGCAGGAAGTTTTTCTGGGTCCCTTTCCAAGAGAACATTCAAAGGATATTTTTCACATTCATAAAAATTAGGAACTGTATCCGCTACAATAAGATCTACTTGTAGCAAAGGCTTCTGTTTATCAATTTCCTCACGAACTTCTTCAAATTTTTGTTCTTTCTAAATTTTGAAAATAAAGAATAATAAATAATCTGAATTTGTTGGGACATGATGAAAATATAACTATAAAAAGTAATAACTACTTATTGATAAATTAAAAAAAAAAAAAAAAATCAATGGATACTAAAAGAAGTTATGATTTATTGCTTTTTATTTGAAATAATGTTTTGCTCTTTATAAGTACGTTATTTCCATAATATAGTTATTTTTATTTAAAAGAAACTTTTTAACCCATTTAATTTATCAATTTATTGTGTATATTTATTAACCACTTTTGTGTCGTTAGA
>NW_027104988.1:772637-784252 GCF_000696795.3 Halyomorpha halys | reverse complement strand
TATATTTATATATTTTTTAAATCATTGTTATATTATGTTCACTAGCTATGCTGGAGCAAGATAGCTGAAGGATTAATGTAACAACAGTAGTTAATCAATTTTGGGCCAGTCCACTAAATAATTACCAGTTATTTTTCCATGTAATTCATATTGAATATAATTTAAATTGAAAAACACTATATTGGCCATCACAAAATAAGGTTGGTGGGTATTTTCACAAATATTTCATTTCACTTAATCCTAAACAAGTGGCAATGTTTGCTGTTTTATTTTGCCAGTTTTCCCATTCTCCTCAAATTATGATAATGATGTTAAAGGGATTGATTTCCTTAAAATGTAAAATTTTAAAATAAGCAACTACAAAAGTACCTTTTGTAGATTATTAAAGATAAGAATACTTATTCTAGAAATGAATCAGTCAAGTAAAAAAAAAAGTATAGCGTAGTGCACACCATGACACAACTTTCACTTAGCAGCCTACTTTAAGTTAAAATTAATGCTCACTTGTTTAAGAACAGATATTTTTATATATTCTTTATGGTAATGCTTTCCCGTACTAATTTTCCAAATGAGCCTTTCACTTGAATGATTAATAAACTCTAATTTTTTTCAGTTTTCAGAAAAGTAATGTTAATATCATTTCTCATTGTAAAAATGTAAGTCTTATTTTACAAAAGTATGACAGAAATAAAAAAAATATAACTGGTTAATTAAATTTACATTCTGTTTTATTCTTAAACTATTTATTCAATGCTAAATTATTATATAATCAATATTGAAAATACTAAGAATAATTTTATGGAGTTAGACATCTTGCAAACAGAGGGGCTCATTATAGGTATGTATAGGTTAAGTGAAATTAAAAAACTAGCTATTTATAACTATGGTGACATGAAAAATTAATAAGAGTGGCAAAATAAAAAAAATTCATTGCACATGGGCCTGCCATTTTAACAGTAAAACTTGTGTTAGAACATATCTTTTATTTATTTTTTTATTATTTTCCATTAGCTTCTATGACTTTATACATTAAATATTATGTATTTTATTATTTTTTTCTAGAATCTTTGGCTTTACAACAGTATATAACATATCTATATTAAAACTCTTTTTCCATAAATGTGTTTTCAAAAAATAGTTTTTCTCTAATCTCCTTAGGTTCATTATTAAATCCTTTTTGATAATTTATATTTATCCATTTTTCATTACTAATAAATGAATCAAAATCATAATTGTGATGGTTAATTATTTCAAATTTTTTTTCTGCTTGAAAAAAAAATTAATCAAGTATGCAAAATGTATTAGATTTACTAAGCATAATATAATCATAAAGCATATTACCATCCACATCTGAGGGTCCCATTCATTGAAAAATCCAGTAAAGGTCGGGGGTTCATATCCTTGTTTTACATATATTATTGGGATATTAGGTTCTCTTCTTGAAGGGTCTGAAAATAATGATTGAACAAGAATGTTATAATGTAATGCAAAATTTCAAACTTTTATAATGCTAACTTTAGAATTCTTAAAGTTTACAGGTAGAGAAACTAAGCAAAAAAGAGGCAAATAAGAACTATCAGCAACTAATTTTCAATTCCATAAATAGGAGGGCAGTGGAGCAGGTTGAGATATTTTAAGGCCTAGGAGTTCACATCTTAATCTATTAAAAAAAAAGGAAAGAATCCGCATCTTAAGTAAAGTTTTAGTGGATTTTTTTAAAAAAAAGTTTCTTATTATAAAATCCATAAGAACATAAAAATCGTGGATACAATTTAATTTCTATCTGATAAAATCATATTCATATCTCTTCATGAAAATACATAAGAAAACTCCAGACTAAACAAAAATTAAGAAGATAACAAGAAAGAATACAATGGAAATCCGTTCTGGTTAGAGCATACATATTTTCATCTAGTTCTGTGGTTTTACTGCACTCTTTATCACTTCATGTATCATTCAGGTGTGTGGTTGTGAAAAATATGATCTTTGAAAAGGAATACAAAAATGAGGAGAAAGTGGATTTGTTCACATTTTTCACTTAACTTTCACTCTGTATAAATCACCAGTTCAAACAATGTTTTCTCCATTATCAAAAGTAGGAAATAATCAATTTTTTTGACTGGTCATCTTTGATGCACACTTTATTGATTCTTCCAAGATGAACATTAAAAGTGATAAACGTAAATGTACATTTAGGAATTGTGAACTGTTGTTAAAAAAAAAAAAAGAATAAAAATATTGCTATCAGAGATCATCGAATGAGTTGTGTTGAAGTAACTACCAAATTTAAATGTGTAGCAGCACCATGTATTTTTTAATAGATAAATATTTAACATAAGCAGAGAAACATTTACATGTTTTACAATATTAGTCAAGTTCATCAGGTAAACTATGTTTAATAATAAATCAATAGAACAAAGATGCTGTTATAATTTATTTGATTAGTTTTTCTTATGATATTATTTGGAAATTTAGAACAACTTCAATTGATTTTGCATTTAAAATTTATTAGTATTTTTATTTAGAAAATATATAGCACAAAAAAGCCTGTACATTATTTTCTGTTAATTACATTACATTACTTCCTGTACAATAGGAAATATGAAGCATTCTATTAAAAAAGCAGAATTTTATAATTATTCATTTCCTGACTTCATGTCCTTATAAAAATGTTTACATATATTCAATATTTACTTCACGAGTGTTTAGATAAAGTCTTCTTCTTGGTTGACTTAAAAGAAGACATCATATGTATATGATTTATATATTATTCAAAAGAAATATATACCAGAATAAATATTGACAATATAAATAAAATAAATAAACCTGTTTTTAAGAATTCTAGGGCTATTTCAAATGCTTTATTTTTTTCCTCTCTGTTAGCATATTTTCCTGTCCAAATCATTAAAGTATGGAAAGCATCCAGAATAAATATATCTTCTTGTGCTAGATCACTTTGAGCAAAATCCATAATTTCCTCAACTGTAAATATGAATAAATGTACAATTAAAAATAAAAATAATAATTCTCTTTTCTTAATATTATTAAGTCAAGCCCAATTTCCAAAAAATATTAATATAGCTAATGTTAAAATTAATAAAGATAAAAAAGCCCTACAACATCCATCAGACTAACCAACAACTAATTACTTTTTTTTTCCTCTGGGCTATTTTTAAAGAACTAGGGTGTTCATGGTAAGGTAATTTTATGCTTCTGATGTAGTTTTTTAATTGGTTTCACATCTCTAATTATTATTATTTTTTTTGTTTTTGTGATATACTTTTTTTTTGTAAAATAAAGTGATCTCTTTTTATTATATAAATTTAAATTCTACAAAAGAGAGTATGAGGAAAGTTATTTTAATAACAAGAATTAGTTGGGCATAATAGTTAACAACTCAAACTTGTCCAGTTATATTTGTGAAAGCCAAGCTAAGACAGGATATTAATAGATTAATCAGATATATATTACTCTCATTTTGGGATAAGGATTGGTGACTGAGAAAAACGTTGACATACAACACAAAATATGATATACATTTGTTGAGGTACTGAGACTAGGAAAATGAATGATTTTTATCTTTGATTATGTATTTTATCTTAAAATAACTGTTATTTCTTTCAATACAACTGAATAAAACATGTATTGGATAATATATATATATTTTTATCAGCTACAATGAAACAATAATAATAAAATAAAGCTGCACAAATAACATATTTATTTATTATATTATACACAGGCAGGGCAATTCCTAACAATTATTAAATAAAACAGATCATATTATTAACCCGACATTGATATGTTTTAGTCATTTATGTGATCCAGTCAAAATTGTCTGTTTCAGTACAATTATACTTCATTATGATTAACTATTTATTTGTTGAAGGTATTGGGATTAAACCTAAAGAATCATTACTAATTATTAAAAATATTTAATACAAAATACCTTTCAAACCACCTTTCAATTTGGAGTAACAGAAAAGTCTGACTGCAGGGGCCTTAAGGGATACTATTGCTGGCCTCAAACCATTACTATAGGTTTCATTCCCAGGTAAATATTTCCAAAAATCTTTTTTTTCTTGCCCTAGAAAAAATATGATTTTTACATTAAGCAACTTAATTAAGTCATCAACAGTAAGATTCATCATTGATAATATTAATAAAATATACACCTTCAAAAAGAACTGAGAATTCTTTCACTAACGTCTGTGATAAGCCTTTTGCCATTTCTCTTTCATCTCCTGTTGAACTTTTTCCACACCATAAATAACATTCAGTTTCTGTTTTAAGTAGGTATACATGGTTCAAATTAAGAGAAATTCTTTCAAGAGGTTTCTATTGAACAAGAAATTAAAACAATTGTAAAAAAAAAGCTTCTTTTTTGTTAAAAAATTAACATGCTGTTAAATTTTTTTGAACCTGTTGTCCATATGTGTTGAATATTTGATTGCCTTTTATTTGAAGTAAATAAGTTTTAGGCAAGGTTTCTTTGTGTTCTCCGTCCATTATTACTAATTTTCCTTTGAAGGCCACCAAGAAGTGGGGAGGTTGGTTGCATTGTAATATTCGAGCTTTTACATTAGCTTTTGCAATGGGGTCTTCTTGGGATAATGTTAATTGAGTCTGAGCATTTTCTTTTGATGCAGATCCCTAATTTAAACACAATTATAAATTATTATCATTCATCTGATTTGTATTATTATTTTAAGAGATTAGTATAGCTGTATGGGAATCATCAGTTTTGGCTCATACAAAAATAGTAACTTTAATTGTATTGGTGGTATTAGAGGAAATCAAATAAGACAATTAATTATATTCTTAACTAATGAGTGTTACTAAACGTTTTATAGGCAAATAAGTTTGATATAAAAGTAATAATTAATTTAAATAAATAAAAATGATCTATTTCAATTCAGAGCATTTGTAAAAGACAAAAGTTATTTATATTAAAACACACTCCTACAGTCAATAATATTACTAAGTGGCGGATACAGTATCAATCATTTAAGCAATTTTATTATCAAGTGGAGAGTGCAATATGTTCATTGTTGGTTTCAATTAAAAAGTTTTGTAATCCTACATTGAAAAAAAAAATGTTATTATCAATAGGACCAGTAACTAAGAAAAGTAAAACAAAACTTATTTTAAACTGCTGTATTCATATTTTGAGTAGGAAAAATTATATTCAAATGGTTCTTCCAACTTGTTTTCAGGCTTAAGTTAATAAGTAAACTAGCCTTAAAGGTATTTTTACACCTAAAATGAGAGAATATTTATGTTGAAAGTAGCATTAAAAAAAAAAATTATTATTAATTAATTAATCTAAATTCCAATATTCTAGGTCTCAGAAAGTGAGAAATTTCTTCTTTCCAATCATATAAGCTATAGTATCTTAGAGAGCCAACATACAAAAAATCTAATTACCAAATTGATTTGCTATGCTCATGAGTTGGTTTTAAATCATGAGGAACACTTGGATAAAGCCAAACATTTGGTTGAAGAACGTTTATGTACCCTCTTAAATTGGTTTGAATTCTTCAAAGGATTTCTGAATTATGGGTGGTTTTTGGATCTTTAAATTTTATTTTTTTGAGAAAAAAAAAGTGTTTTAGTTGAAGAACCATGTTGCTATAATTATCTAAAATCCAGATTTATAATACAGCAGTTTCGACTCCTTTTTTTTTATCAACTCCTTGGATAAAATATAGGACATTTTGATCAAAAATCTGTGTTATTTTAGTTAAAAATTATATTTATGGGTAAAATCAGCATATTTAAACAGTTCAGCAGCAATATGGAAATTTAAGACAAAATAATAGTCACAGAGCACACACAAAAACAGTTTGTGATCCTATGGTACACAATGACATAAATATGAGAAATAAGTAAAGTAATATGTAGGAATTGAGAACAAAATATCATAAACCTAATTTAAAAAAACAAAACAACTAACATCAATATTATAAAGATTATCATTCTTACCAGCCAATAATATAATATTTCTTTATTAGAGCCATTGTATGGATATGTGTAGAGTAAATAATATATTTCTGAAGCAAACAGGATACTGTTTTTTTCTACTTCAATAAGATTCATTTTAGAGACCCTCCAAACTTTTAAATTTCCAGAGCCGTTATCTAATATTTGTTCTTTAGCAGCTAATGATGTATTACTTTCAAGAGAACTAAGATTCTGCACAGCTATTGGTTGACTTTTTGGTGATGCAGCTGCAGAAATTAAATAATTTAAATAACAAAAAAAAATACATAGGAGAAAAAAAATTATTAAAATAAATAAATCAAAATCCTCTGAAAGGAACTAAGTTTGCAGAAGAAATTGTCAGTATAATGATAGTTGGTATTAAATGAAGTGTAGTAGTCAGGTATACATAATTCACCACCATAATTTTGGATTACAAGGTTAGAATCCTACTTCTTGATAAATATAAACTTATAAACATTTTTGTGTTACTTAAACTTTTTATTTTTGTTTGTTATTAAAAAATGTATGGATTATGAGCAGTGACCAGATTTTTAATACTATTAGCAAGTCTCATTCATAATTTTTTATTATCTTATTTTATATGAATAAAGAAGCTTTTGGTTTATTTCCAGCACCATATTCATCTCTACAAACACCATTTTAACTTATGAATCTATAAAGGGAATGGTTCAAATGCTTTCCCTCAGTAAACTTTTGAAATACTTGACAGATTTACATGCTTTTTTTTTGCCATGTTGATGTTATTGCTATTTTTTTTAAACAAAAAAAAAAATCAAAGGCTTATATAAAGATAAATTTTGAGCAAAAAAATTTCATTTTCCGAAAATTTGTATTTGAATGGTGATTAAATTCTCAGCAAAAACAAAATCATTGAATTTGGACAATTATTAGCAAATGTACAGCCTATTGAACTTTTACACATATTTAAATTTTTTTTTTAGAATTTATGCATGTTCTCTTTTAACTTATTTTTTTGTTTTGTATTATGATTTGAAAACTGTACGCTGTCGAACATTTTAAATGATAATTTTAATGATAGTTAATTGTCTGAATAAATCCTTATTGGAACAATATTAGTAAAGAGAGAGTGGAACAGTTTTTTATAACAGATTTATGAAAACCGGTTAGTAAAGTGTATAGTGACATCAGATATTTTATTTGCAAATTTATGTTATATATTATTACAATATATTTTTATTGTATATTATTACCAAATAGTTTAAGTATTTATTAATATTTACCACTATAAACTAAATAGATATAATAGGCAACCAATTCAATGTGTGAATAAAATAAAATATTGTATGTTTAATTTTAATTAAATATATTAATATATAAATCAAACTTTCAATTGTATTCAATTAATTTATATACATCTCTAAATCTAGCAATAGTGAAGCATTGCTGGGTCTGTTTGTACAATATAGTAAGGAATGTACAGAGACTAAATTTTTATGCAGAAAAATAAAATCCCTAAATTATGTGAGAAGAAAAATCTAAAAATGCAGGATAAGTTTAAAAATATCTATTATGAATAAAAATTCTAAAAACAACAAAGCAAAATTATTCTTACCCATAATTATAATCTATAATCAATTGTCTTAGTAAAAAAAGGAAAATATAATTTGTGCTCTATATGAAACAAGTATTAATTACATTTAATAGTGTCATCGGAGGAAGATAAATATTTATTCAGAGGAATTAAGGTTTGAAAAACAGTAATTAAAAGAGAAATGAATATAAATGTGTTTTAATTAAAAATATTACTACTATAACTGGAATTTGAACAATTGAAGTGAAACAAAACTTTATCCATGTATTAACATTTTAATATCCACATACTATTAATAATATCTGTGCTTTACTGTTTCGAAAAGCAATATTCAAAATCCTATTCATTTTTTATGCTTAATTACTCAGGTAAAGATTATACCTTTGGGACTTGGAACAGGTTCTCTTACTTCCCAACTTGGAAAAAGTACTCTAAATTCAGCTGGTTCTCCACCGTCTACAACCCTGCTGACACGACAACTGATTGGGTAGTTCTTCTTTTTCAGAAAACCATTTGCATTTCTCATAGCTTCAACTCTCTCTTTTGATGAAGCATTTCTTCCAATCCAAACCCAGATATGGTAAGGGCCATTGTCGATGATGTACGAGTCCTAAAAATTGTAATATTAATAAGAAAGCAACAAGGGGCTGGTGATGAATGAAAGTACAGGGTCTTTCTGATTTTAGTGGCACTACATTTAAAATTAAAAAGAACCTTATTGGCTTATTATATTTTTGTAAAATAAAACAAGCCCTAGTTTTATTAAAATAGGATCTTGATTCACTTTCCTCTCTAAGTTATCACCAATTGGCTATTGGAAATATGAAATCTATTTCTGAACATTATTTTTAAGTCAACTCAACCTATGAATGTCCCTCCAATCTATCAATAAATATTTTTTCAAATTATTTTTAGACACTTTTTTTTAGCATCAACCAAACAATCTTGTCCTTTATTATCAATATGACTAACAAATTAAGTTCCAGTATACATAAACAGTAATGGTAGTAAATAAAGAGTTTTTGTGATTTTAGTCATTTTGAATAATTATCATAAAATTTAGTATTTCTTATAAAGGTCCTTATATGGAACAAGCAGAGTACTACTGGTTCTACATGGATGACATGTTTTTCCGATTGTATCACTTATAAAGCAAAAATATAGATACTTCATCACAACATACCAATCAACGATGACTGAAAGTCAAATCATTGATATAATTGTGAAATGAGTAAATAACTTTGATGACATACTTTTGGATCTAAATCCGACTGACTCAATGATCCAGTTTTTACTTCAGTAACTTTATAAATTCCATCATCATCAGAACATCTGTAAAATTTCAATTGCGATCTGGTTTCTTGTTCTACATGTTCATCAACACCATTAACTTCAGGCATCACCCTAAAAATCATAAATAAAAGTATAATTTGTATCTTTATGAATGGAATAAACAATAGGTTCAATTAAATCTGATAATTGTCCTCTGCGTGCTGGTTGAAGTTAATAAATAAGTAAAACTCCCAAATAAACATATCTTATAATCTAGTTTGAATAAAGTATTAAGTGAGATATTAAAATGATATTATTTTTTCCTAATAATTGATATTAAATAATATTTTTTAAAATAATCAAGTGGCCAGAGTTATTTTGATTAAAGATGACAGTAAAGTCTTAAGAATTACCTTTTTGCAAGTGGTCTGAGGTCGAGATAAAATCCAAGCAGTGTTTGTTCTGGGCTAGGCAGTTCCATTTCCTTTCCATCATCGACAAAAACAATAGACAGGGCATTCCTTTCATCACGGAACTGAGTCGCCACCTGTACAGACCTGAGGGGAACTATGTAAATATCGGTACAAAGAATAGTTTTTATAACTATTGGTCGTGCAGTGAGCATTTTGTTAATGCTTGAGGGAGAGATCTAAAACCCGAGGTGTGAGCATATTGCTCATGGTGCGATGGTATAGATATATATAATTTTGACTATTGTTTTTGTTGTAATGATTACTTTTAGATATTAACATTCATTTTTTTATTTGCAAGAAATAAAAATTTTTTACTGGCAATAATTCTTTGACTTATGTAAAACATTTATTTGTTCATTCATGTAAACTTGCTCATTCATCATTTCAAAATTGTACCATCCTAAACAATTTCTTGGCCTTTTCATTTGGTGTATTTATATTTGTTCTTTTATGCAATATAAATTAAAAAATTAATATCACTTAAATTATTTTAAAAGGACTAAAAACTGGGGTGTGAATAAAATGCTCACTCTTGATCAACCAAGTCTCACACGGGGCATGACTAATGCTGAGTTAAAATAAATAAGTCAACATATTAATATTATGATTTGTTTTGTAAATCTTATTGCTTTCAATTTTAAAGGTATTATTTCAAGTATTATAATTATTATGGTTAAAAATAATAAGAAAGAAGTTTGACTGTCATAATTCAATGTACTTATTATTTACTAATAATCTTAATTCAGAAGTGAGATTATTGTGCATGAAAGACCTTTGCTGCTTGTAGCTTTTCCATTGAATTTGAAGTTCTGCCAATCCACACAAAAACTACATCTTTCGTATCAATGATGAAAGCGTCTCCTGAACTGAAGTATTCCCAGGCTACAGCTGGCATCTGGGTTACGAGAGGTCTTCTTCTCCCTTTGACTCGGAACAGCCTCGGTTCAAAATTGTTATTCACAACTTTCAGCCCTGAGTCAAATCCACCTAATAGTATTCTGAAAATGAGTGGGCTAATAGATTAATAATTTAAAATGTGTGAATTTTTAAAGATTACAGCAGTATTTTATAAGTTGAACACAAAAATTAATCTTAAGTTAATCAATAAAAATATGAAACTACAAAAGCAAAGTTGGCCTAGCCCAAAAACTCTTGAAAACTTCAATATTAATTTTTTTGGTCCAAATAGTGAACTCTATTAGTGTTTTATACCTTTTGAAATCCTAATTTTCAAATATTCAACTAGATAAAAGCATATGGACTATCCAAATAATTTTTTTATAAGTAAAAATGAAATGTAATTGTAGTGTAAATGGAATTTTGAGTGTTTAGCTATTTTTGTTCATGTAGTATCATGTGTGCATTCATGGCAAGAAAACGAGGATATTTTGAAATAATTTATTTCCAGAACTAATCATATATTTTTTTTTTTTCTACCAAAAGAAATAATTTCAAAAAGTGATCCAAACCAGAGTCCAAAATTATCTGGAAAACTAAATTATTAGATCATTTATATTATCACTTCATTATAGATTTAGGCTTCCAGAAATTACTTAAAAATTATTTAGGAAAATTAACCTACTAGTATAAAATATACTACATAAAAGATTTTTTTCAGTTGTTGTACCCAATTTCTAATGTAAATAGATAAACAATTTTATATTATTCAATACACATAATGAGTTAAAAATTGATAAAGTAATTGATAAAATAATTGATAAAACAACAATGTGAATTATCAATAGAACAAACATTAATAAAAAAATAATATATTTTTGACAAAATTGATCGACAAAGCTGGGACCAGAAGTGACTCATCAATAATTAATTTAGTCATTCTAAATTAATATTATACAGTGATAATATCTGATATAATATAGTTTTTAAATTATCATTTAAAATTTACATTAAATCTATCTTTCTTTAATCAAATGGGAAATCTAGAACAATTTTAATTGATTTTTATCCAAAAATGCAGAAGTATTTTTATTTAGTAAACACGTCCACCTAAACCAATGAATTATTTACTGTTTGCCTATCAATGGAGACATAAAACAATCAATTACAAAAACCAACAAGGATTTTATGCTTTAAAAATATCTACCTTAACTAATACAACATCAACTCTACATGCCTTTGGGAGAATTTATTCAGAACAAAATATAATTTTCCAGATCTTTTAAATTAACTAAATAAAAAACAAACAAAATATAGGTATGAATGAACACAAATAGATGTAAATATAGTATAATAAAAAGGTTTACTAAATAATTCAACAACACTATCCAAATTATAGTCTCAAAACATTTATT
>NW_027104988.1:769728-771642 GCF_000696795.3 Halyomorpha halys | reverse complement strand
GTTTATTCAGAACAAAATATAATTTTCCAGATCTTTTAAATTAAATAAATAAAAAACAAACAAAATATAGGTATGAATGAACACAAATAGATGTATATATTGTATAATAAAAAGGTTTATTCAGAACAAAATATAATTTTCCAGATCTTTTAAATTAAATAAATAAAAAACAAACAAAATATAGGTATGAATGAACACAAATAGATGTAAATATAGTATAATAAAAAGGTTTATTATATATCTAGCTCTGTTTCTGGTATGATTAATTACCTTATTCCATTCTTAAAGTATGCCTTAAATCTTGAAGATTCATTTCCCCTCACTTCCCTGTGCTGAACAGGCTTTCCTCCTAAATAGTTATCCAGTTCCATGCTTTTAAAAGCAGCAATGGCACTTTCCTCCTGACTTGAGTTATTACCCAACCAAAAGTGAATATGCATTTCGAGATTTCCCTTCACTTCCCTTGGCTGTTGAAAAAAATATAAGATAAAGTTATTTAATTTTCATTATTATTCTATCTATAATACAAACCTTAATAGTAATAAATTTAGCTAGCAATATAATTTATATCTAGTATATTTGATATTATAACTTTTTTTTTTTCAAAGACTACAATGTACAAAAAATTTTTGGTAGGCAAAATAAGAAACTCTCAATGCCATCACACACTGCCTAGGAAAATTTAGAAAAATACTTTAAACCTTCTTTTCATGGAAAGGCAACAATTCAATTGAATGTGGGGCTGGAGATTCACTAGAAAGGACTAGCAGGTGAGTTGCCCATGTTTGCTAATAAATCAAGAAGTGCATTATAGGTGATGAACTCTACTTCATGCCAGATAGATTAATATTAGAGCCTATTTTGTATGACTGCGTAGTATTCAGCTGCAACATACTGGGCTTCCCAATGTAAATAAACATTGCACCTAATGACAACCATTTGTAAATTTTGCTGAACCATGACAATGGCATATGGTCTATCAAACTCTGGAGTTTCCAAGAAGATGGCTTATATATTTTGTAATACAGATTTTGACAGAAAAAAAATTTAAGCCTGATTCGCCAAAAACAGTCTACAATTTTATCACGGTTTTTGTTGATTCCTGTGCAAACGATGTGAAAAACCTAAAGAAGAAATTCCTTTCAAAATTCAATGTCTCTTAACAATCCATCATCAGGACTGAGGCTTCAAATTCTTGCAAGCTATTTTCGTCTCCGCTGGTCAAGAATACTCATTTTATTTATTCTTGTTGGAAATTGAATTCTGGAATAATTTCTTTGTTTTTTCGATTTTTCGTCACGCAAATAGTCCAAAATCGTAAGTAATAGTTGCGGGATTTGGTAATTCACGCCTTGTGAACACGTCGATTTGACTTTGTGTTAAACTTTTATTTTCTATTAGAATATGCCAACATGACTCATTGGGAATTAATTAATCATAGAGAATATGGTTAGAAAATTAACAATACCCTCAAAAAATAGACCATTTTCCACTGATATGGCCCAGCGAAAATCAAATCAATGTTTCAGAAATTATGGAGATTAGGGAGGTGGAGATTTGTATACTGAGACAGCCTGTGTAAGAAGCGTAAACTTATAGGAAGTATTTTTTTTTCTGCATGAAAACTATTGGTGCTTCTCATAAAGGATGTTCGAAAAAAAATACAACAATGATATGAAAATAATCCTAGAATCTGATCTTAACTCCTCCATCATAATTGTTAAGGGTGAACGGAACCGATCCGATGTTTTACGTTATGTATTTTTATTTTAAACATTAAATCTTAAAGGATAGTTTTACATTTTAATTAGTTTGTAGTTTATTTATAACTTTTCTGTTATTTCTTAATTTTTTTCCATTTATTTTAGTATCTTTCGAACTGTTGAAGAATATTCGTAAAATACTTCTATCAAG
>NW_027104988.1:751013-767244 GCF_000696795.3 Halyomorpha halys | reverse complement strand
GGTCCATATCAGCTGATCGAGAACAGCTGACCTATTGTATATATATAGACGGACAGGCTCAGCAAATAGATCGGTATTTTACAGCAGTTCAAGCGAGTTAGATCTTTTTCCTTCTTCTATTTTTTGACATTGTGCTTTCGCCAATACTTAACTTATATCATGATGTATATATACATTCACATCTCTGAGAATGGTGAAAGAAAAAGTAGTACTAAAATACATGTAGGTGTAAACATTAAATCAAGAGATGTCTTTCATTATTACACTTTATTTATAGTCACCAATATATGTTGATGATTACTTTTTCATTATTACATTAAAACCTGAAATAACATAATTCAATTTATGTTAATTAAGATTTTCATTAGGAAGTATATTGTCAATCTGCTACGAGTGGCCTAGCCGGAATAGTGGTTGGAACACCCCCTCCCACCTCTCGAAATTACATAATATTTTTGCTTATTATTATCTGTAAACAAAAATTATATAAACCTATTTTATATAATTTCATAAATAATATAGTTTGGCATAGGAAATATTAGTTTAGACATTTTTCTCGGCTGGGTGGGATTCTTAAAATTAGATCTTTAGATGGATCCTCTCTCTGTTCCTCGAGAGAAACGAAATCCAGAAATACTTACTTTGGTATTAGGGTTTCCGTGTTTGCCGTACTCCGAAGCAGCATAGATAATATACGAATCTCCATCATAAAACGTGCCATATTGTTCCTTAGGTACTGGCATCAATTGCAAATTCTGAAAGAAGAAATACAAATTTGTAACATAGATAAAAAATATTAAGTGTAGCGAAAGAACCAGAACTTACCTGTACTTTCCATATAAGAAATGCCGTAGAAGTCTTTGATATTCCTTTAAAAGCTGGGTCAACACCACCATTGGCTTCCATACTTTTCTTACTCTGTACCTGAAAATGATAAGGCAAAATTAAAAACAAAAAATATATATATATTTTTTTAATTCATCATAAATTAATGTAAAACTATGGTTTATACATTTTTTTATTAGTAATGAAATGTTGCCAACATAATGATTAGGGATGGAATTATTATGTAATAAAAAAGTAAAAATATGTGTTCATTTTTATATAAATATGTAATAAAAATTTAATTTCAACTAAAAAAAAAAAGAAGTGAAAATGGAAACATGGATTAAAATATGTAGTTACAAGAGAAAAGTGTAAACAAAAATTAAAAAATGTGAAATATGTAAAATAAACAGTGATAGGTCATGTAGAAGGATGTATCAAAAAACTCTAATGTAAAATATATTTCTTTTTTTATTAAAGAGGTATGAAGATGTTTTGGAACTAAAATCTCAATTTTTTTCATTCAGAAGTAATATTTATTTTTTTTTGAAGTTCTAATCTTTACGTTTATGTGAAATTTAATGTAATTTCAAATTACTGTAAAAAAATTGAAGGCGCATAACCCAAAATTGAACATTAGAACTGTCATACTTAACAAAAATGAACATTCACAAGATGGATCGGCTGTGGGTGGAGGAATGGGTTCCTCGACTTCAGAGAAAATCGACAATGAAACGCTCTACTTTTTCTTAGGAACGTGCGTAGCTAAAAAATCTCATCTTCAGTCCGAGGTCAGCTCGCGCATTCAATATATAGCAGAATCCATGTTCTCTTTTACCGGCATTCTTTCTTTGTCTTTTTGATAGTCTTTGTACAGGAGATGGCACTTTAAGAGATCTGTGTCCAATGGATCTGATTCTGCGTTCAGAAGGGTAGTAACAAAAAAGATGTAAGCTGATTTTTTGTTCTAAATTAAAAAAAAAAGAGATGGTAGTTATGCTAACATTTTGTAATAAAATTGTAGTGAAGCTGCTTAAACTTCTTTTCAATAACTCCATGTACCACCTGAATGACTCAATGTACTTTTTTTAAGAGCGAAAAGCATTGGTCTCCCGCAGTCAGTCCCGGAGTTAACCACTAAAAAAAATCCAAGACATCTCTAAATACTGAATTGACGAATTTTTATGTCTTTAGGATATTAATAAATTATCTTATTTTAATGGAGTATATTGAACTATATTTAAAAATATTTTTTTCCAATAAAGAAAAAAACTTAATAAAATGTGTTAAACGTCAAGAAACGTTTATTTAACAAATTTCAAATTGTAGCACCAGTTAAAGAAAACCTCTGACGGTTTGCTCGGTATACTCTACAGATATTGTCGTTTTTACCAAATTGTCCTAAATTTTGTCGAGCTTTCCAGAAAACAGTGTTCTATGTTGGAGGGTGACCCGAAAATTACAGTGGTCACATCATGAGGTCCATGGCTTAAGATAATATTAAGAAATTTTTTTGACCTACAGTATTTTTTTATTTATTTTAATTTCTTTATTGAAATTTACAACTGTATATTATATAATACATTTTGTAAATTTGATCTTAGTTAAAATGGAGTTTTTTTTTTTCTCTACGCCACAGGAAGTGGGCTATTACGCCATTTTCCTTCTCGCAGCCCAATAAAATTTTATTCGTCCTCTTAGTTCGTCCGTATCTCGCTCAACCTCCACCAGACCAACACACGCCAAAAGATGGTCCCCATCCATGTCCCCCATGTTGCATAGGAATGGAAATGGAATGGCTACACATTTATACCGATGGGTCTGCGTCCGGTATTAACAAGAGAGCTGGAGCAGGTGTATACTCAATTAACTTCCAATTGTCATTTTCCGTTCGAGTGGGATGTGATAATTATGATGCAGAAATGCAGGCTATCTGCTTTGCGATGGAAGCCACTATTGAATGCAATGACAACATGGTAATCTTCAGCGACTCCCAAGCCGTAATACAAAAATTAACCACACCAGGTGCCGCAGAGTCACCCACGGAAGAAAAGTGCAGAAACATGGCTGCTATCATGAAGAAAAGAGGAAGGGCTATAGCCCTGCAGTTAAAATGGAGTGTTACAGGCGTGTAGAGCAACTACTCATTGGTAGCACTCTAATGACATTTTACATTAACAAGTCTCGTGGCCATCTTCTTTTCAGGCGACTCGGAGGATTGTCAGGAATGGAAGAGGACGCAAGGTTAGAAACTAGGGAGTTTGAGTGGTTAGGGAGTTTGTAATGAAAGGAGTGATAGGGAACAATAACATCTTTATGTATGATTTTATTTGTGAAAAAGTAAGGAGCATTGAGGATTTTACGAAGGGTTTTGGATTGTAAGGATTGGATACGAGAGGAATTCGAAGGTTTAGTGGAGCCTCAAAGTTCAACTCCATATGTCCAGTTTAGCCTTATTACAGTCATGTAGATCAGTCTTTTGTAATGTGTTGGAAGTTTTGACCGTTTGTCTAGTAAGTGCTGTAATAGTCGAAATTGACGTGCAGTTTCCAGTCTTGTGTGAGGACTCCAGGTTAATCGTTTGTCCAAATGTCGTCCAAGGTAGCGGATCTGTTCGAAAGGAGTAAGAGTAACATTATTAAATGAAACTGTAGGGCAGGCGGTAGGTTTACGACGAAGGGTAAAAGTTATTTGATGGCATTTGTTGGAATTTATCTTAATCCTCCAATTACAACACCATTCTTCGAGGGCTGTGATGTGGGATTGGAGAGTTTAGAATACAATTAATGGGTTATTATTAAGTGCGAGCACACACGTGTCATCGGCATACGTGGTGAGGATAGTGTTAGGATTGGTTGGAATGTCAGTTGTATAGACGGTGTAGAGGATAGGACCGAGGATACTACCTTAAGGAACACCAGCGGACTGAGAATAGAGAGATGAATAGGAACCATTGTGGTTTACTTGGAATAATCTATCAATGAGAAAGGTACGAATGATGAGAAAGTATGTAGGAAGTAGGAATTTATGGAGTGTGTAAAGCAGTCCTGGGGACGTACAGTGTTTTTAAAAAAGTAATGGAAAAACAGAGTGTTTCAAGATACATTGGTTATTGTAGGGGATAGAAATGCACTAGAGATCTAAAACATGGGTAATAGTATCTTGTGAGGGTGTAGATATGTGTAAGCCTCACATTTACTTGCCTGCCTTAACCGTTTAATAAATCCTTTAGACTAGATCGTACCAGTTGTTTTCGAAAAACAGATAAGCCAGGAAAAACAACGCAAGTGGTAAACGAAATCTGATAAAATCTGTGGGAACAACTAAATAATAATCAGTACTTCTTAAAATTAAAAAAAAAAGTTTTATTCTTTTTCTGAAAATAAGAATAAAATTCCACGTTCTGAATACTGGATTGTTACAGAAAAGTTCTCGTATACAGATCATGAGAAAGCATTGAGAATTTTTTCGGACAAAAAGTTCTTATAAAAACTAAATTAATAAATAAATAGTATGTTTCGATATACTTGGGCTTCTTATGGGGCATAGGACGGCTCAAGACATGAGAAACTTGGGTCATATAAACATCATGTGAGGATGAACACGTCGCTGCTTTTCTTGTGGCAAATCTAACAAAAAAAAAAAAGGTTTTGATTTAATTTTGAAATGGAATTGTTCCAAAGACATTAGTAAAAGAAATAACAGATGTTTCTTTCTCTTCTGTAGTCCCTCTTCCCAAATCAATTAGGGTTGTCGAAAAAGTCACATCAGTGGTTAAAAAGTAGACCACAGTCCATGGTACAATCCATGGAATACGTGTAAGTGATAAGTGTATTTCACTAAGCATTTATCTTTCTTGTATTCATTTCTTTATCTTTTTCTTATAAATTTTATTAAATTGGATAAAATACTAAAAAAAAATCCATTACGTCAATTTTTTTTGTAAAACAGAAGTTTCATGTTTTATTTGCTGACAAATATAATTTGTTTTAAATAAAAAAATTTTTTTTTTTCAGATATGTATTATTAGTTCAAACATAACCTTCACAATTCTATATGCTATATCTTCTATTTGGATTTAGGGATTAAATAAACAATAAAGTTTAATGATATCTATTAGTAATAATTAAATTGAAAGAAGAAGAAGTTAATATAATCTCATGAAATCAGTTAACAGGAGATGACAAATAACATACATCAATTAATATTCTGCCTTTATTGAAGTACTTAGAAGTAATAATAAATTATAAGTAAATAACAAGATATAGGGAGTTACAATAAACAAACTAAGCGCTGGACAAACCAGAAACAGATCCAGTATACCCTGGAAGATATCCAGAAGAAGAGATATTGATAGGTACAGAGGACAGGAGTTGGATGGGAGAGGCCCGTTATCCTATCCTCTATGTAGCCAGTGAAATTCCTGAGGTCCCTGGCCTCCTCTCAGCCATCGGCACCCTTTCCCCCCCTTTATTATGGTTCCTTTTTCTTTCTTCTTCAGCCTCATCCTTATTTCTGCCACGCAGCAGGGTGACAAATCACTCTTTATAAGCTCGGATCGGTTGGTTCTTCTTTTGATTGATCGGGAACAAAATTTTTTTCTTTTCAGATGAAAAAAAAAGTTTCGTTTGTATTAATAAACGGATCTGATATCAATCTATCTATTTATTTGATTATATGGTATATCTTATAAATAAAATAATAGAGGAAAGTGCATTGATACAGCAACGAAAAACTCCAAAAATATTAGTTATGTCATTACTTGGTAGTGTCAGCACATATAATATTCTTTAAACTATTTAAAGTATAAGTAGTAACAACTGGTTGTGTACATCCAGCCTGAAAGTAAATTATTGGCACCATGCCTTCTAAATGATTTTTTCTGTTAATGACAGAACAGTTATAGACTATTGCTTGAGATAGATTGATGTGTAATAATTTTGTATTTATTTTTTCTCGCTTATCCCAATGACTAAGACTAAGTTCGTAAGTCAACTTGCCAGAACGCAATGAAGACTAAAAATATGATAGAGAACACACTAACTCCATGTGAGATGCACAACTTAGGCCTGTACAAATTTGAGAACGTATCTGATTCGTGTACGTCTGCTTAATTATTTACACAAGATAATGTGCCACATCTGAAGGTGAAGGAAAGTCTGCAAAGTGTATTCCTCGAGCTGTTATGGCACTTTAATAATAGAATACTATGTAAAAGACCCTGAAACTAGTAATGCAACAACCAATGAAGAGTCAGGGGCTCAGTATTTTGTAAGGAAGTACTGTTTATTGAATAACGTTTGTGGAAGGAGGTAATTCGTTACTGATCATGATCAACCCCTAGGATGATTTAGGATACCCGCTTTATTGAGGCTAGATATACCTCAGTAGGACTCAAAAACCCACGGGTTGACTCACAGTGGAACTTATCTAAAATGCTATTTGCTTCAGCCGTATTCGAATCCAGATGTGGGAGATAGAAACACATTACTTTGATCACTGAGCTACCCCACTCCTTAGAATCCTAAAGGAACATCTGACATAATTTTTTACAAGACTTTCGACCAGTTCTATTTTATCCACCTGTCTAGAGCAACCACCAAATCCATAGAACCCGATCTCGGTATTTAAAAAAAAAATTCATAGATTAAAATGATGGAAACGAGGACATGATAGTTGGTGGTCTGGGGCGAGGGTTCCTAAGTGCTTAATTTAGAACATTGTTCGAATCTCACCTAGGTCAATATTTATTTCACGACGGCTCCAAAAAATGAATCTCGACATTCCAACTCTAGAATTGTATAGGCCCTCTCTGCAGGACTTGAGTCATTAAAAAAAAAAAATTGGAAATGAGTGATGTAGACGTACTGTATTCAAGAGTTGTGTAGTGTATATAAAGGACCTGACGTAATACTGTTCTACAAAAACTAAGGGGCGTATCATTTAGCTATAACAGTGAAATGGTCCTAAGAGAACCAATTTATGGTAAAAGATTGCGTGCAAGACGGATGTCATAGTGGGTGATGCCTGAAACATCCTAGGAGTCCACCATTGGATGGTAGCTGTGCAAGATCGAAACAACTGAAGATTATTACAAGAGATCAATACTAGGAAAAGAATTATAGCGATATTCAGACATAAAGGAAAATTAGATTGTACCATAAGTAGTATTTTTAACTACACCAAAGCTTAAGGGTGAATATACGTATAAAAATGATAAAGTATAACAAGAGAAATAGGTAAATGATTTGATAGAATCCATCGTGATTCATTGTTATTTTCCATCGTTCCCATCAGTTGTGTAACGTTAGTAGATCAAATGAAGTCTGAAAGGCGTGAGCTGGGTCTCAATGCCATGCAATAATAGTTTGTCAGCATAAGTGGCTGCCAGTGTCGGAGATAAGTTATGTATAGTAGTGGCGCGAGAATTGATCCTTGGGGCACGCCAGGCCATGATTAGTCAAAAATGAATTTTAACCATAGTCATGCAGAGAAAAATCTTTAAGATGAATCATTGAAAAATGATTTAACAAATAGAGACATGGCTGATTTAAAGAAAAATACTGAACAACATTAAAGATTATAGAATTAAAGCAGACTTAAATATCTTTATAACATATAATTATTCCACAGTCGACATTATGCTTACATAATTATTTTTAAGGAGAGCCGCTCTCTAGTAGCAGTCACTCATTTCTATTCGTTCAGCCATCCAGATAATCATCTCTTCGGGAGAGCAATTACCTCTATACGCACTCTGGTCTCCTGCTGTTCTTTTAGTTCGAAAAAAGTATAAAATGAGTTCCTTATTTACGGTAAAAAGCTATATTCACCACTTATACATTTAAAGAAAATGTACAGATAGGTACATCACAAACGGTACTGCTCAGGTGATAAATCGTGGGCTTGGATTGTCCTAGTTAACCTTGAGAGTTTATCGATCCAATGACGAAAATATCTAACAATCGTTTGGCAGCAAATGAAAAAGGGAAAGTTAATTTTTCTGCATCTACAAGTATTAGTAATTCACTAAAAGAAGTATAGTATTTGAATTGAGAGAACAAATAAAGAGAGATTGTTTATAATTAGTGTGTTAGCACATAATTAAATTAAAAACATTTTTAATTCAAATTCAATTCCTTGATACTTCCATTTTTTTTAATTTAATACAAAAGTGATAGTCTACAGACTTTTTCTCCTTTTTAATTGAAACACTATATGTTTCTCAAAATGTCTTAATAGTGTTTCATAAAAAAAAAAAAAATAATAATAAATAATAGTAAAGTATCTTTTTTTTTTCTTTTCCTTCCTAAAACGATTGAGTTTAAAATTATTTTATTTTAAATTAAACTGATAAACAAATAAATTACCAAACATCTGCAGAAGAAAG
Organism: Halyomorpha halys; assembly: GCF_000696795.3. Classification (NCBI taxonomy): domain Eukaryota; kingdom Metazoa; phylum Arthropoda; class Insecta; order Hemiptera; family Pentatomidae; genus Halyomorpha; species Halyomorpha halys. Next base: position 759,029 of record NW_027104988.1, on the reverse strand, counting down.
TCCATTATACATTAGTCGAAATTAAAAATGCTGTAAATTAAAAAAAACAATGGTGATTAGTTTATAACATAAGAAAAATAATTAAAACTATGTTAACTAACAATAACGATTTTCCTAACCGCTTTTTTTCTATAGTCCGTAACAAGCATTATCTGTTTCTTCGGCAATATCTTCCAAGTAAGACCTTCGTTGGCAAATCATTTATCTAGAAAAAACATGAAGAATGCTCCAGTAGATGTATAGTTTACAAGTTCTTTAAAAAACAGATGGAATAATGGTCTCCATGAGGACCTGCCCAAATACCTTTTCAAACACGATTATAATTTTAAAAGTTCCGTATCTTTGCTAATAGTGGTCAGATTAGTTTTTGTTTTGTAGGGAATTTAATCTTTGGTATAAAATCTTCAGTGCATCGAAAAAAAAAATTAGTTTCATGCTTTTTCTCGGAAATATATTTTATAGAAAAAAGTTAAAGGATTTTAGGAGTACAAAATCGGTTAACACATTCAAGTGATAATTAGTTTTTGTAAGGCTTTTAGAGAATTATAGCAAAATTTTTTTTATATTTATCCTCTACACGAGTTGAACATGATCCTTACTTCATATCCCTTTAGTCCGTGACCTCATACCAACTAAATTCTCAAAATTCCATACAAACCTTTCTAACCATCCTAATCCTTTGGTTCAATCCTTATCTAGTTCCACCCATCCCTACAATCCACCTCGAAGGTTGAAACGGCAGTGGCCAAGAGACTTATTGTAAAATAAAAATGTACAATTAGAGTTTTGGCAATGGTCAGATTCTCCACTCAAGTTGAGTGTTTGGGGTTTTAGGGCACTTGCTCAGCCTCTACTGGTTCATTACCATTGATGTGGCGAGAGGGATGCTCTGGGATCTTATGACCTCACACATGGGGGATAGCGTGGGCTCAGGGATCCTCAGGTGGATTTTGTAAATATTGTATACAAGAGTGTAAATGTAACTAGAGATTATTTTATTTTTATTATAATTTATTTATTTTTTATGCACCTAGTTTGATTATGTTCATTCTCTTTATCCTTCTATTTGTATAATTTAAAGAGATTTTTTTTATGTACTTTTTTTCTTTTATTTATTTTTCATTCTTATTTTATTTTATTTTAGTATGAATGTGATCATTCATCACTATTAGCTATTGCCCACAACGGTGTGGCAGATTGTAATATATATCAATAAATAAAGATTTTTTTGAAAAAAAAAAAAAATATTTATTCTCTAAGTTCATCAATAGCCGAAATATGGCTGCCAAAACTTAATCAAAGCTGTTTTTTTGAAAAGAAAAGGTGGATGGTACTGAAGAGCTCTGTGGATCGTCCTTGGTTGACAAAAAAATGATTCTATTTCAAAAAATGGCTACAATAGCTTCGGAGAAAAGCCGTGGACTACATTTCCGATGTTTTTTTCAGAAATAAAAAAAAATAATTCTTTTAAATTGGAATTCACATCATGTATGAATATGATGTTTTCAACTACCTGTGTGTTATTCTAACGTACTCCTGGCAGATACATCTAAATAATCATAGGAATATTTTAAATGGATCAGTGCCGAAAAACCAAATAAACTTGACCAAATTCAAAGAGAAAATGTAGAACATAAATAAAACAATATCGAAGATAAAGTAAAACAATAACGAGTCGTCGGTAACTATAATAAGCGTGTAACAATCAAATATACTTTTAATAAGTTATAATTACAATGTAATTCGACAAGATCAAAAATTAAATGAGATACCTGGATGCAGGCTTGCAAATGGTACTTCCAAGGACCATCGCAAATAGTGAACACAATACCGCTATTGTACAAACTAGGTCGTCCCACTCTTCCCTATTGTCTACTTCCACGTTATTTTTCGCCAGTGAGGTGTAAATGTCATCCGTTTGTTGCGGGATAACACCCAACTTCCTATGGCCATCTGCGGTAGTTGCTGAGTTAGCAATGAAGAATTGAATAATTTCAATTTGTTTTTATTGAGTTTTTGTCTAATGTTCCTCGCAAAAAAATAGAGAGTGGTGGAGGTGCGTTATATAGTCCCTAGACCTCTGTTTTAGGTGATGTCTGATAAATATATATATTTTTCTACTACATTTGGGCTCGTCCAGCAACTCCTATTGGATCAAATGAGCAGAAACTCTGCTTATAGAGCTTTTTAAGGCAAAACAGTATCATAAAAGTGGCAGGGGAATTTCGTTCAATGTTTCGCCCTCAATTAATGTTTTTTTTCGCGATTTTGCGCTTGTAAGGTTTTGCGGACTTGTAAGTTGAGTTGAAGGGTTTCAAATTTGTAATTCAATTCAGTCGGTGTTTCAGAAGTGCCTCTTGGGTGTGTCGACTTCTTTCTCCCAACTCTTCTATTGTTTCGTGGTTTTTAAGATTATTTTTTTTTTTTTCAAATTTCAAAACTTTGTTTATTGATAGATATTACAATCTGCCACACAGTTGTGGGCAATAAGTAATAGTGATGAATGATCACATTCATACTAAAATAAAATAAAATAAGAATCAAAAATAAATAAATGAAAGAAAAATAAGAAGTACATAAAAAAAAAAATTTGTGAGGGGTAGAGCAGAGCCTATAAGATCTCAGTGCATCCCTCTCGCCGCATCACTGGTAATGAGCCAGTGGAGGCTGAGTAAGTGCGCTAAAGGCGCAAACACTCAACTTGAGTGGAGTATCAGACTAATTTTTACGAACTACCTCACTTATACAACCCAACCGAACTGATTCAGGGGGTTAAATAAAAATTCTTATTTTAATTAGGTTAGTGTTAGAGAAGTGCTGTTTGGAGGTGTTAATTATTGAAACTAATAATAATAAAATAACTTTTCATCTATTTTCCAAACAGAAAGGAAGTGAAAATACAATTTCAGTGACGAAGCTCTGCTCCTCACGCCTTTTTATTTCAGCAACGCATTAAAATTAATTAATAGATGCTTTAGAAATAGTTTAATAAGTATTTTGGAGTGATGCACTACTTGTATTTGCATAATCCTTTTTATACTATCCATGTAATAGATACTACCTCTGATCTGCATTAATGCTTTTATGTTCACAATTCCATGAATCTAGGACATTGACTGAGTTTTTATTTGTAGCTACTAATTGTAGAGATCATTTGCGGTAAGTGATAAAAGATATGGAGCGGGATGGCCTAGTGGTAAGGTACTGTGCTACTAACTCCGAGAACCCAGGTCGAATCCGGCTGAGGCAGATAATTATTTTTTCCGTTACTGTAGTCGTGAGTCAACTCAGTGGATTCGGGATCCCTCCGGGGTCAACCCAGCCCTATAAAGTGGATACTCTTGATGGTAACGGTTCACTATGATTGAGACCCAAAGTTGTAGCGGTACAGAGTTATTATTTATTTTTTATTTATAATGATAATAGTTTTTTTTTTTTAGTTTATGCTATCATTAATTTTTTAGTATTTACTATTTACTCTTAGATACTGTAATAAAAAAATCACAGAACATTAACAAGAATGGATTGTTCAGAACAATGGGCTTGCTGAGCAAACAATGAATTCTAAACTTGCTACTAACGCTGCGAGATGACCCGGTTATGGCTAGTTAAATTATAAATAAGGAAGGTAAAAAATGGAGATAAGCCGATAAACGATGGGCTTCTGACCTATCTCTAAAAGCTTTAGAAGAAACTACGAAGCAAACCGTTTCAAGTTAACGGTCATTTTTAAAAAAGCAAAAAGCAGCAAGGATAAATCTTCGAGCTCTATATTTTTGTTTCTTCACTACCGAAGTAAGATAAAAGTGAAGAAATAAAAAAAAAAGTCAGTCTGCCTATAGTGAAATTTTTGGTCGGCCGATTTTAATGAGAGATGATTATTTAATCTGATTTTATTGACAATTTCAGGGATTTTGCGGTTTGGCGTCTTATTGGTTCTGTATCATTTTTATCAGATTCTGTTTACTTCTTTCGCTTTCTTCTTCTTTTCTTTTCTTTACAGGTAAACGTATTTTCCTAGGTACACTTCAATTTCAAAAACGATTCAACTAGTTTTGCCCGAATTTGGAGAAAACCTGTGGATTAAGTTTTGGTCTATTGTAAATTTTAGCCAATACATTCATGGCGCATGCACAACACATTTTTCTTGATACACCTATATTTCGAAAACGGTTTGACAAGCTACAATAAATTTGGGGATTATTATAGACACGATTTAACATGAATTTTATTAAATTCCATCAATTACTTTCACATACCCTTGCGCAAAACTAATATCCTGAATACACTTATGTTTTAACCATGGTTCGTTCCGTATATTTTATTATCAAACGACAAATCATTGACCTTGAAAAATAAGTAGTTATATACGCAATAGAAAAAGAAAGAAAAAGCATTATTTACAGATAAAGAAACTTTCAAAAAAGAAAATCAGGAGATAAAAAAGAAGGTAGAAATAGTGAAGAAGCTCTACTTACGTTTTTGAATTTAAAATGATTTAATGGTCAGGTTGTGAGTTGATCTCGACGATTTATTCAAGACCCAATAGAGATTAATTAACTATGTAATAAATTAATAATTTAGACGATTACTGCTTTTAGTGGTAAGGTGTTAGATGATTCTTTATCTTAGGTCTTCTATCTATATTCTATTCGCTACAATTATCTGTTTAAAAAGTCAGATAAGTGAGGCTACCATGGAGGGCGGGAGTGGAGGGTCTCACGCCGTTTTTTAATTTCAGGCGCTTTGATTTCTTTTGAAAAACCAACAAAATAGAATTACATTTAACATGACTCAACCAATTAACACCAAACTTGACAGTGGTTTAGGGTTCTATAAACTGCACCATAGGACACAATCCGTGTTTAATTAATAGACGAGTAAGAACGAAGCAACTGCGATGATCTCAAAAGACTGCACGAAAGCAGTCGACTCAGTGTCTCATAGCTTGCTATGAAAGACACTTACAGGACCACGAATTTAAGGATACGAGTCGGTGAGGCGGTATCCGGAGACATCTCACGCATCTGGTGAGTTCCCCAAGGGTCTGTGTTATCCTCAGTACTGTTCTCAATATATACAGCTGAAACTGTTGGAGCGAAGTACAACAATGCTACTATAGCGGCGTACGCCGACGACATAGTAGCTCAGTAACTGCAGAGAAAGCTCTACGGCAAGCGGAGGAGGCTTGTACCGATATCACAGAGAAACTGGAGAGACTGAATATTACAGTTAATGATAATAAGACAGACTGTATTATTTTTTCCTTTCACAAAAATGAGTGCCCCCTACGTAAAGGTGTATAAGGCAGCAGGACACGAGAATAGAACAGCAGGGAGCATAGTATATCTATGGGTCACCCTTGACAGACACCTTATACTAGCTCGCTACTGCAACAAGAAAATCAAGCTGGTTTTGACTAAGTCTTACAGGCTTAATCTAAGTTAACTTCTCCTAATTTCTCCCTTCATCCCAAATTAATGATTTATAAAAGTGTACTCAGGCCAGCCCTGCTCTATGGAGCACCCTTGCTGACAACAGCCAAGAAGCTCCAACAGTTTCAGAGCAACACGATCAGACGCATAGTACGACATACTTCATTACAAAGAGCAAAGACTGACCATATACATACAACACTCGACCTACCGACGGTGACAGAGTTCATCATACGGAGGCACATCGAATTTTTTGATAGCCTCCACAGCACTGCAAAAAGCCTCTCTTCAGGACACTGACACGGACAGGACGGCCACAACGATGTTATACCCAGACTAATCTGAGGAGAAGTTACTTAACCATTACTGACACAACAAACCTGGTGTGCTCCGACACCATTAGACATACACATAACACTACCTCTTATTCAAAATGTCAAATTTCCTCCGCCCCCTCATCAAATGCATTCCCAATGCAGTAAAAGAGCTTCCCCTCAACCCGTTTTTGTCCATCTTGACCTCACCCCCCACGCACCCTTGAGACTTTGAAAAAAATGGGAGTTTTACCAGTAAAAGGATATATAATACATTTCATGTATTATAGAAGTATGATGTACTAATTTATTTTAATGAAGGGTACGAAAAAAAGGGCGTTTTACTCATCTTCAGGCATTATATTTCAATGCCATCCATTTCATTCCAGAAATTTTGTCATCAAAAGACTGAAATTATATCATTGTTTAATCCTCTGCACCTAATACGACTTGATTAGGAGCTACCTAGAGGGCAAACGTGTGATGAATAGTGGTATCTCTTATGAAGTAGGGGCTTCTATAGAGAGAGGATGCCCTCAGGAGTCATATATAACAATAGACATTTCAATTGATGACCTTAGATGACAAAATGTCTGCAATGAAATGGATAGTATTGGCGATGGGCGATAATAATACCTGATGATCGGAAAAACACTCCAAAACGTTGTGAAGTTAAATAAAGAGTGTTAAGTAATATTCTAAAGGAAGTTTTATCACCTCAAAAACGTAAACATAAATAATAAATAACTTCCTAGAATATAATCATGTATATATTGGTAACTTTGGGCTAAAATGCACGATTCAATTGAAATTTTGGTTGTTTAGGCATTGTAAATTTCAGTTTTTATAAAGAATATCAGAGCTAATATATTTTAATATGAGCTAATATATTTTCAATGACTGTATTCGTAAATATGAGCTAATATATTTGAAATTAATGTATTCTTAGATTCTGATTGCCAACTTTAAAACCTTTACTTACAAATTTCAAATCTGAAAAATTGTAAAATACCTAATTTGGGTCTAAAAATATATTTTAAGCTAAGCCAAAAAGTGATATAAAATATAAGTAGTGTACAAAAAATACTAGATTATTATAATTAATCTTTTACTCGTGAATGTTACAAACGCACTTACAAAATTTTTGAAGAAGACCATTAATATATCAATACATTAGGTTTGTTTTTAACACGATTTAAAACAATTGTCAAACAGGTCGACAAATGCAGAATACATTTTACCCGTTCCAACTTCTGTATCCCGCATGCACCCACCCGTTCGAAAAATTAGACTTCCGACAATATTGAAAGAAAATGAAACCTTTTTTTTGTAAATGTGAAATATTTGCCAATTTATAAAAACTTTAATTTTTGTTTATGATTAGCTTTTATCTCCTGATTATTTTCGTGACGTTAGTTGATCCTGTGCGGTGAATTCTTAGAGATTACCTTTGAAAAATTAATTATTAGAATAAGAAAGATAATTTGATTTTTCACGTATAAATATTTTGAGTTAGATACTTGGATAAATTCTTAGACACCCTTGCAATAGCCGATTGAAAAAGTTCCTTCACACTATTTCCTACAGTAATGGCATGCTATGATGGCAATTTTCGCGGTTGACAAGAATCGACCAACACAAACGACTTGGCTCCAATTACGGCTCTCTTGAAGAAGTGTTCGGACCAGTGTTGCCATTCACCGCTAAATAAACCTCATACTCATGCTTTTTTTAATTTCCTGCTGTTACTGCACACAAAATAATTTGCAAAAAGAACCAAATAATTCAGAAGTTTGCTTACCGGAAAATTTAGTGTAAACATCATTTCCATATTTATTAATTAATTATAAAGCATAACTAAAAAAATGTTTGTTTTGTTTATTCAATAGTAGATCAGCTTACATGGTTAATGTAATAGTTAGATTTTGTTTTGTTTAATAATTGATTATGAGGAGGTATACCCTCGTGCTAAAGATACCCCTATTTACATAGCTATAATAATAATAACGATGAATAATAAAAAAATATATATATTTTTTTCTTCGGTTGGCTCTGCAGACTTAATATATCTTTGGCCATCCAAACAAGCCTTCTCCACGCCTGCCTATCTGGGGATACTGTTTTACAGTTTTCTGCATCCACCTCTTTCGCATCTTTGTTGATTTTGTTTATCAACTGGTTCTTGCCTACTATACTGCCATTCATTGTTGTATAGAGGTGTCGCCCTGATGGACTTTGAGCCACATGCCCTGCCCATATATATTTAT
>NW_027104988.1:748171-750908 GCF_000696795.3 Halyomorpha halys | reverse complement strand
ATATAAATATAAAATAAATAGATGAAAATAATACTTCTTAAGAAGAGAGAAAAATAAAAAAAGAAAAGTAATAAAATAAATAACCGTCTTCTAATGGAGAAAAAAAACTAAATTAACTTGAAAAAAGGATGAAAAGAAAAAAACTAAATAAAAGAGAAGTAATGTCAATAATAGAATTAATAAATATAGAATTTATAACAGGATGTCCAGTAGCAGCCTGTGCTTCAGTCTTCCGGTTGAGGTTGGATTTCCCAAGTTACGTGTAAGTCACTGTTATTTTAACTGCCGGTAACTGGGAATGGAATTTTATGATATACTTTTAGATAGTCTTTAGATAGTTCTTCTATTGATTTCATTTGTAATTCCCGATGCAAATGGCCATTTTTTACAAACCAAGGAGTATCTACTGTGATTCTTAGAACCTTATTTTGAAATTATTGTGTTTTCCTTTTATCAAGGGGTGCCGCTCCCCAGACTTCACAGCCGTACAGTAGTGGCCTGAGTATTGGTTTATAATCATAATAGTTGTTTCTGGTTTTAATTTAGATTTTAAAAATAGATTAAAATGATAAATACTGGATCCAATCGGTAGATTAAGAACCATTAAAAAAAAAAAAAAAAGAGGGATATAAATTCTATCAATCTAATTTATATTTTATAAACAGAATATACTCAAATTATTCGCCAGAGCAGACAGGATAGCTTCTTACTTAAAGTCGATTAAATTTGCTAATATGAAACGAAAATGAGCTCTGTAAGACCACAACATTTTAAGATACAGGTTTCCAAATATTGACATTGTCTTAATTGTCTGTTATTTGGTGAAATATCGTAAAAAATATTCGTTCTCCGATAATAATCGTGTAGAAAGAACTTTGAAGTAATATGGTTAGCATTATTTTCAGCCCATAACAGAATGCTTTAACATATCCCAATGAACGTAGAAAAAGGCTACGGAGGATAGGAGGGTCAGTAATATAGTAAGGAGTTGTAAAAATTAAAATACGGGTGTTTTAATAAATCGAATATTTTGGAATAGGCTTAGTTTTTGTTTGTCAGTTTTTTTATTAACAAGGGAAGACCCTTTCTTCTAAGTTCGTTCCGCCTTTTTCTACAGGAAAGGTGCTGTCATTTCCATTTTCTCATCTTAATCACCACTAATTTAACCTAAGAACACATTTCTTAAATTTTCTAGCCTTATGTTCTCATAGTTTTTATTTCATACTTTTCATGTAATTCTATTGTTTAACTTTAATTTAATTTCATTCCTCCTTTCTTATTTTATCATAACGGTTTTTCCTGGCGGTTACAATTGTTTTGCCCGCTATATATCGGCGAAACTAAAGTTCAACCACTCTAGTCAGAATCTGCCTGAGCCTGTAAGTTTTCCTCTCGTATTTAACATTTCTAACTTTCTTTATTTCCTATTTCACATATTTCTTCTCTCTTGTTCCTTCCTTTCTAACATATTTTTTTGTTTTGTTTTTTCCCTGTCACTCTATATTTATTTTTTTACTCATCTATATAACTGTAAAATGTTTTTACTTATCCATACAACTTTCTTCAATTGGGCAAAAATCTGGTTTTTGAGCTTCATCTAAAAAAAAAAAATAAATCACCTCCTTGTACAACCGTTGTTCTAAAAACAACTTACTGAGTACTGAACCTTATCCTTTATGTAGCGGTTCACTTTGTTATTATATAAAGCTGTTAAACAAATCTTTGTTTTAAGGTAAACAGAAAGTACATAAGTGTTTATGAAATGGCAATATTAAGCAATATCAGATCTGAATTGCATTCGCACAATTACAGGATCTGGTTTGTAAATCTGGAACACTCGTGTGATGAAATAGATGGCCAATTGTATTGCAACTGCACCACACCTTCCTTCGACACATATACGCACCGAATCTAATTCACACTGTCGTTCAAAAGTTTTAGACAACCTAAATATTTTGAGAAAAATAGTTAGATTTGAAAATAAATAAGCAAAACTAAAATAGTTTTACTCAAACAAATATTTCATATGTACTAAATGATACCACCAAATTAAATTGTGGATTCTAATAGAGCTCAAATTTTGTTCATTAATTAAATTTAAAATTAATCCAAGTTCTTAACCTTGCAATATGGCGTATTTTAACTCACTTTTAATATTTTTCATATCAAAAGGTTTTTATATAATAATCACTTATTTTATAGGCTTATATTTAACATTTTCAGAATTTTAAATAATCGACAATTATTAAAAATAATTAATAATTCGTAGCTTAATGCTTAAACCTAGGACATACAGAAAAAACTAAAAAATTACATATAATCTCCTCACTTGTTCAAGATTGGTTTTATTGTTTAAATAAAATGATTTGTTTCCAAGTCACGTATCAAACATTCTTTATTATTACTTTAAATGTCCAACGTTTTGGCCTTGCCATTCTGGACATCGTGGATGACCAACCTGTTTATCCTCAAAACATATTGTGCGATAATAGTGTTAAATTAATATGTAATTAAAAGTTATAAAATTTAATGAAAAAGTGACAAAATAGGTAGATTTGACTAAATTTAATTACCTGGGCAGAATAGCCTGAAAAAAAGCGTTTAATTGTTATATGTGAGGTGTAAATTAATATTTAAGAATGTTCTTGAGGTTCGAATTGTCCTTAGGCCGAAAGTTGCACATTTAAACTAACAATAAAGAATTTTTGAGACTTAATCGGGATACAAATTATTTTAT
>NW_027104988.1:746010-748121 GCF_000696795.3 Halyomorpha halys | reverse complement strand
GAAACGTTCAAGTATCATCTTGTTACAGTTCCACACACCAAAACATATTGGTAGGTAGTAATGTATAAACACTAAACGCAGTCCATAGCAGTAAAAAAAAGTGTAAATTATATACTGTATACTTCAAGAGAACAAACAAAGCTATAATCATTAAAACTTTTTATTCGGTAATAAACCAGGGAAATGGTGATTCCATAATAACTCCCGTGTTAATGGTATGTCCGAAACTGTAATTTGATTCACATTTCCTAACTGATATATAGTTTATCGATAGAAAAAATATTAATTTGCATTTACAATGAAGTTTAGATACATTGTAAATGCAAATTTTTAAAACAGTTAAATGAACACTCTCGACAAGTAAAAAAATAAATAAATGATCACTCCATTAATGGCCCGTAAATCATGACATAGGCATTAAATTATTACTCTTGGATGTTTCTCGGTCATTGGAGCGTTATGAACAAGCCACGATACGCTCCTAAGCTTTGGCATTAAAATAGTTTAGCAGAAAGTGTATCTATCCCTCATCATTAGTTTTCCCTTCTGGTTAGAGATCTGGATTATTAACCCAATATCAATAAAGAATCATAAAAGAAAAATTACTAACAACTAAGAGGAAATAAAACAAGTTTCACAACTCTTATATTGCAACCACGACAATTAATTAACTGAAGTTTAGCTAATTAGAGTTTCTAACTTTCATTGTATTACGAAACAGGAAATTCTAAAAACTATGCAAATGGAGTCAATGTGATATTCAGAAGATGAAAAGAAAATTTTTTTGGCGATTCCATACCACCACAATGTCGAATTCATCATCGAATATGTATTATAAAATAATAATTCCGTAAAGTAACACATCGCGAACTGTCGGTTCTATTATGGAAAAATGAGCTTAAGTAGCATATAAACGGAAGTTTAATATATACTGATCTTTTTAAAGATCCAATAATTGACACCCCTAATAACTCTTGGTTTTCGAAATTTACATTTGAAAATGAAGTATGCATCAAATGGTATCAAAATATATATCACCAAATGGAGACTCCATTTCCCCCAAAATTAGTTTGACATTGGAATGGCACTAAGTTAGAAAAAGTAGGTTGGCGGTTTCAAAACTTATCGGCGGCACCTTTGTCGGGATAAAAAATCCTTTAAGTGGTCCAACATCGGATAAGAAGGAAGACTACAAATTCAATGTTCCAACATTCATTAAAACTCAAAATATCAAAGGCACGGTATGTATACTATAATATTTTTAATAGATAACCATTAGTAATAGATATCCACTTTAAAAATAACTAATAAATAAATAAAAAATACAACTACGTACAAGTTAATTGTTAATAATACGTTGAAGATTTATAAATTATGTAAGTAATTATTTAAGTGGTCGAAACACTTAAATAAATAAAAAAAATTGGTATCTATGTCTCGAAACGCTTGTCAACTTTAATTTACAAGAGTGAATAATACGTCATTTTACCCAAATAGTTTCAAGTTCATAGTGATAAAATCGTACAACCATCTTGAGGAATAAATAGATGATAAAATAAATGGAAGATAGTATGGCAAACTAGCCATTGAACTCTTTCCCCACCCGCACCCGCATCTACTCAAGCCAAAACCCATGCGGGTGATTCTCTTTGCGCATGTCCAACTTCTTGCGCAATTCGTTCTTTTAAAAAAAAACCCGACAGGATCTGAAGGATCTCTTCATACTAAACGATTTCATCAACGTGGGAATCTCTTTACCTAATTGAAACGGTTCCACTACCAATTGGAAAATTGCTCCGCATTTTCCCTTTCTAAGTGAGATAACGTCTCCATTGTTAGATGCTTCTCTAAACATAAGAAGAAACCTTTAAAAAAATGAATGCAGAAGACTCCTTGACGGAAGCGTGTGGTTGGTTTCCACACAATAAAAAGAGAAACTCATCCATTTGTCTTCCAGATGTAAGAAAACTTTATTTTCTTTCAATGAGTGGCAATCCGATTACAAAAGAAACTGTAGACAAACTACAACTATGGTAAAACTAATTTAAAGTTGTTTTTTCACAGTATAATTATTTTTATCATTTTAAATTTCTGCTTTTATAGGTAATTTG
>NW_027104988.1:705609-745960 GCF_000696795.3 Halyomorpha halys | reverse complement strand
ATATATTTATTTATATAGAACGTTATCCCGTCCATTCAAATTTTAAACAGATTACTTATTCAAATTGAATTTACCGATTTATTATTAATCTGTTCTGATAATGTTATCAGCTTTCAGTAAAAACAAATAGGTCCACTTTTTTTTATGCTGCTTTCTAAATATGTTATCATCAAGGCCCGGATTTTTATGCAATTGCATATTTTATTTGCGCGAATTTTTAAACTTTAAAACTAGCCCATTGAATTTTAAGATTTTCCGGCTGTTTGTGAAATAATAACTTATCAAACCTAGGCAGTGATTCTAAAAATTTAAAGGTTTAAGATACTAGTCTTTACAAAATATCCATGGTCCACCAATGACACCTTGGGATAAAGATACAGACAACAATTAATAAAATCAGTTTGAAAACTACTGTAAGAAAGAGCGCTCTCTGGTAAAGTGTGTATCGAGTCTCCTGTTAAAAAAAATACAAGTAGATTGATTTCAGAATTGAGAACGAGGACGAATGAAGGTGTTTTTGTTACCAATATATGAATCTTTCCATTGAATGTGTGTTTTTATTACTATATTATACTCTGTAATTGTATTATAAAGGAAAACTGAACTATATTATAATGGAAAAGCAAATTCTTAACTTCTGAAAATTGGCTCTTATACGGCCACCAAATTTTAAATTAAAATGTAACGTTGAGAGTCACCGACGTAGATATGACAACGTTAATGACGATGTTATGCAAAAGAGACAATTAAGAGAGATAATAGAACATTGATAAACATAAGGATGTTGACAAGACAAGACATTAGTTTCAACTTCATGGAGTCCTTGAATGTGTTGGTAAAGAGTAATTATTAAAGCGATAAGAGGTATGATTCATTTGATCATTCCCCAAGGAAAAGTAGGTGATAGTTCGATTCTCCTTACACCTTCGATAATTCACTGCTCGGCGTATTTCAATTATTGCTCGCAGTAGAATAAACTGAATAACTAAATATTTCTTTAATCGTGTGACCTTAAAACTTTTTTTTTTAAATTTAGAAACAATACTGCATATACATAAACATTCAATGTTTTCGTCGCGTAGCGATGAATGTCCTTTTTTCCACGTTAAATATATATCGATTTTTTCTTTCTGATAAATAACCAGGATTTTAGTAAAGTTGCCCAATATTTTTTTTTTTTTTAAGAAACACCAAATCATATTCATCTATAGCGTCGTCTCAAACCCCTAAGTTACCATTTTAAAAAAAAAAAAATTGAAATTTTGAACTTGATTTATTTGGAAGATTTTTAAAGAAAAATTTTTCAAACAATTAAGTTTATATTCCCGAATCTAATTTGTTTAATTAGCGACAGTTTATGCTATTTGGTGTAGTTTACAGGGTCCTGAATCAGTTATATTTTGATCATTTTTCAAAAGAAATCATAGGCGTAATTCATGTAAGGCGAAAATCTTGAATAAAAAAAAATTATTTTTCGTTTTTTCGAAAATTCATATTTAAGGGTTTCTTGAGGTTTCAACTTCGTTTCACTCACAAATAAATTTGTATGCACTTTGATAGGTCTGTTGGTCCGAATTGTTTCAATGTCGTACTCAAATTGAAACATATTGGGATTAGTATATAAAATTGTTGATATTTCATGATTAATATATATTTCAATATAATAGATGAACAAATTATCCAAAATAAGAAAAGAAAATCAACCAAAGTGGACCAGTATTAATAATAATACAGTAATGGGTCGCCTGTGGCTCAGAGGTTAAGATAGAGTCATACCAATTTGATGTTTAACCGACACCGGTTAGAATACGGTCTGGGGCGTTGACTTTTATCATTGAGTGGCGGTCCCACAAAATGAAAAACTTTTACACCCAACCATGGTTAGACAAACCATAATACAAAAACAAAAACAATGCTAGAGTGGATTTTGTTTCTATTTTTATTTTCAAAGCTTTTACCATAGTAACCTATTCTCTTTTTATCACTTAATCTATATATCTATTAGGTGAAGGGAATGGTTTGAATGTTTTATCCACAACGAGAAACCCTCTAAATAAAGGACTGAGGCAACGAAAATTACCAGAAAATGATTTTTTATTATAATTAAGTAATAACTCATTTGATGCATTCACATTTTTTTTTCTTGTTCCACAAAATAAAACATAATTCAGTAGATAAGAATTTAGGAATCTATACCGAACATTGGCAGAAAATAATAAAATATGGTTTCGGAAATAACACCATTTTTTAAGTAACTGAATCAACAAAGAAAAATTGGTTGGAATCTGTTATCCCTTTACCATGTCAGTGTTTTTTTTTATTACCACATATTACGGGCAATGTATCTTCGTGTAATTTTTTTTTGATAGTTCAGAAATATTCGCTGCTCTATAAGAAATATTCCGACCATTTAAACTTCCAAATTTAGAACTGTCTCTTCACATTCTGTATATGTGAAATGCTTTTTAATAACTTCATTTGGTAATACTATAACGATAACTGGCAATTAAAAAACGCACATTCCAGGTTCAAAGAAAGACTGAATACCAGATTTTATCAAAGACAATTATGAGTTACATATTCCTCTCTAAAAAAAATTGAAGAATTTGTAGTACATAAGACTAGTGGAATTATCGAAAACATGGTTTATCGAATAGTATTGTAATGTACTAAAAAATAAATAAAACAGTAATGACAACTGCCCTATATCATTTATTTTATTTATCATATATTTCACTATTAGATATACAAAGAGCCTTGGGCATTGTAGTAAAATGAACAAAATTACCAATTAAGCTTATAAAACATTAGAAGAAAAAATGTGATATATTCCTTTTCGTATATATTGGATTAATTTATACTCCCAAATCATAATAATAAATTATACTTAAATGTTCAATTTTAAATAAATACAACAATTAATATTAAACTTTCAATCTATATTCATCTCAAATCTAGCAATGAGACATTGCCATGTCTGCTAGTAACTTATAAAACGGGCATGGTACGAAGCGCAGGGTTTTTATCAATTCATATATCAATAATAATTCAGAAGTATGAAGAGAATAAGAACTAATATGGTAAGGGAACACGCATAGTAAGAGAAAGCGAAAAGATAATTATCACTGGAAGAAATTACCCAAAGAATGAAGTTTTTTTTTACTTAAAAAATGCTTGAAAGTAAACAGTATTGTTCCGTGAAAGCACACCACTGTGAGAATTCACGAAAATTACATTATCACAGATACACTTCTTGTTAAGATATCCATCTCAACTCTCTCATAACGAGTAGACCGAGAAATGAATACTAATCGAGAGAGAGAGAGAGAGAGAAAAGGAATACAACGGATTATATGGGATGTATGATGAAAGCTGAGATTGTCTGAAGATGTTCTGTTACAGGCAGAGGTCGCCTATGAAGTAACTACATTAGAACAAGAGCCCGAGGGGGGAAAAAGTCAGTTATTTCACCTCAATTTTTGATTACTTTAATGAAAACTATGTATAGTTACTAGTCAAAATTTGATGAGTCTGCCAAGTATACGTAGGGGGAATAAAAAAGGCGGCTTCTTAAAAACGTTAAAAGTAATTCATTTTTCATTCGGAGCTCTATATCTCAAAAAGTAAGAACAACACGAGAAAACCTAAGAGAACGTCATTTAAAGTAGAGTAAATTTCATAAACTGTAAGCCCTAATAGAGCTATTTACCATCAATAGTTCTCGAGATATAGCTTTTTAAAAAGCAATATTTCATAAAAATCAGATCAGTAGTTAGTGAATTTATTTGAAAAATCAATGTTTTTTAAGGTTTTGAAACAGCCGCCATTTTGTATTCCTCCTACCTATACTTGACAGACTCAGTTTTGACAAGTAATTATACATAATTTTCATTAAAGTAATCAAAAATTGAGGTGAAATAACTGCCTTTTCTTCTTCGCGGCCCTTGTACTAATAAGGCCGAGGTTTTTGAGGCAGGTTTAGGAGACAAACCTGGAAGACGGGGTTCAGTTTGCTTCATGGTGCTATGACCAAATGCAACAAACAGTAAAAAAAGACGAGATGTAAAATGATAACATTTAAAAAAATAATAATAATAACTTATTTTGTAATTATTTATATACTTAAGTTTATTTTAAATGTGCACACACTATTTTATCATTATTATTATCTCTTTTATTTAATATTTATCTTATTTTTATTATTATTAATTTTTTTTTCTTTTATATGGTATGACTGCATATGTACACTCTAAATACACATTTCGCTAGAGTACAAAAGATTATATTAATTATTTCAATAAAATATTTTCAAAAAGTAAGTATGAAAAAGATAACTGTAAACTAAAGGATGACGCATTGAAGTACCAGGAGAAAGCTGCGAAACTTAGCAATAGGCTGATAGCTTATCGAAGAAGAGGAAGTGATTATAGTGTAGGGAAAGGAATGAAGTGTTCCTTTAAAAATTGAAAGATTATTTATTCTTCGTTTTTTCAATCCTAAAAAAAAATAAAGAAAAAATGGTAATGTTTCATTAAAAGCCGAAGTTTCAGCCCAATTCACTTCATAAAAATTACAAGATAGAAAAAGTTTACATGAATACACAGGGTATATATATCTCTTCGCCCTAATCTCAATTGATTTATAAAATTTTGATTTAATTTTCACAGGGTCATAGTAGCAAAATGGGATCTATCTTTTACGGATGTTTTTGATTTTCCAACTCATGAATTCCAAATCGAATGGGATATATTTTATGATGTTTCCTCTAAGAAAACCAAATTTTAAAACGTCTTTCTGTCGGCGGATATTTCTATCGAACGATTCCTATACTAATTCACAACACCTTTTTTCGAATAAATTATCATTTGATGACTCCAGCGATAGCCTATAGCACAATAAAACTATCTTAGAAATAAAACCTAGAAAATACGGAGACATTAACAAAACAATAAGTTTGAGAACCTTACATGAGGCCATTTTTTTCAGATTCAAAACTTATTTTCATTGTTTTGAACTTAGTAAACATAAACAACTAGAAATCGCAACAGCATAAATAAAAAAAAAGTAATTTTCCAAAGAAGACTTTAATCATACTAACATTATAATAATATATAAATAATATAAGTGTAGACATTTTCATAGAGTATATTTATGCTATTTTTTAACTCCTCTATTAAGAAATACTATTATTCAGTAGTTTAATCTGTTTAGTTTCTCTCATAGCACAATTTTCCACGATTATTCTTGTATTTTTATTTTTAAATCTAATATATCTATTTTTTATTTTATATCTTGCTGTTTGACGAAACCAAAAGAGTTTTACAACAGGACATGTTTGAGATCAGTACAGATCTGTAAAATATATTATTGAACGATCGTAATACTCTATTTTATATTTATATCGTAGTAAAATATGAATAATTAACCCATTTTACTTATGCTGTATGAAACCGTTTTCTTTGCTTCTTTATTTTGTATTTAATTATAAATATATATATAAGTTTCTTGTAATAATTATTAATAACGATGAGAATGCCTCGTACCATACCGCCCCTGTTAGAGGGTTCATTGAAATGTTCTCACAAACGCAGTTTTCGTGAGGTGGGAATGGGGCGCTTTGTCTCCCATGGTAGGTAGTCAGAGGTGAACGACACATTATCGTCACTCAGTGTCATTAATGTCCTAGCTTCTAGGAACCTAGTTAAACAATGGCGGGAGCATCCTTCTCATGTTTTGGCCTCTGGAGCACGTAAAATCAAGAATGCTTTATTAAGCTTAGAACGCTTTGTAGCGAGCTATAAAATGACGTAAAAAATACTAAACAGGTACTGAAATGCAAAACATTGTCCCAACGTAACAGAACGGAACCAAATTAAAATTCAGGAAAATGAAAAATTAACAATATTATTCTTTTGAATCATATGATTCTATGATTCATAATTCTATCATATAATTCATTAAAAAATAATGATGGGATATATTTAAAAAAATATATAATTTTAAGGTAGGGCTCAAGTTCAGAGATCGTAGCAACTGAGTTCAAAGTAAATTAACAAAGAGAATCCTGTTTCAAGATGGTATACAGGTTTCATTGCTCAGCTTGAACAACAAT
This sequence comes from Halyomorpha halys, assembly GCF_000696795.3. Taxonomy (NCBI): domain Eukaryota; kingdom Metazoa; phylum Arthropoda; class Insecta; order Hemiptera; family Pentatomidae; genus Halyomorpha; species Halyomorpha halys. The sequence continues at coordinate 739,848 of NW_027104988.1, read as the reverse complement.
TGAATTTCACATCTTTAAGTATGTAAAATTTTTATAATAGAGAAAGAAAGAGTTTATTCAAAAACGTTGTTGTAACTGTTTGGGGTTGCTACATACACAGAATACCTATACTTATACCTAATCAGAGTATTGTGTATCAATTAATGCACAATACAGAAAATTAAAAATATATGATAGTAATACATGATTTTTGTATTGTTTGATGAACTACTGTAACTCTAATTGTGGGACCACAATTACAATTGTGTAGTATTTGTAACTACATATTGTAGTTAAAAACACTTAAAACCAAAACGGAAAAAAATTGTTTTACAATGGCTTCAAAACATAAAATTGATATTCAGTTTAAGTTTGAGTACCGGCATATAGATTTATTGACATATCATGGTTTATTTATTTCCTTTCGAGGATTTTAACAATCAATTTTGTGATTTTATAATAATTTTAAAATTTTGAAACATCACTTTCTGGATAGTAATGAATATAAATGGTTTTGAACTGAGTAAGGTTTGGAGATTTCTTCTTATCTCAGAAAAAAATAACAATATACACGTTGAGACTCTTAAGAAAACCGTTGTAGTTTCCCAGTAAAGTATTTTGTGAAATATATCTTTTAATTGCATACAAAAACATTTCTGAATTAAAATGATATTTTTCCAACTAAGCAGAACTACTTTTGACCTAACAAATCATGAATCATAAAAAATAATAATAATTTACATAGACTTTCACCCTTTTAGATTGGCTACAGCCCTGGTGGGTCTCTCCTATCATATTGCTGCTCTGAATAGTGAAATATCTGACAAAAACAATTTTTTGATTTTATTTAGAATTGAACGTATTTTAAAGTTAGTACCGTAGACTGCGGTTACTTTCTTATCCGCGGTCGTCCTAGTGATTTTCCTTTCAATTTTTTTTTTTTTACTTTAAAATTACGTAGGAGTAAAATGACATAAAAAATACTAAACAGATACTAAAGTTAAAAACATTGTCCTAATGTAACAGAACGGAACCAAATAAAATTCAAATGAAAAATTTACAATATTATCCATATATCATCCATATCCGAGCAGACTATAAAAAAAATATATATAAAAAAAAATCATCAGCATCAAAAATCATCATTCAGCACCTTTTCATTCATCAAAAGATGTTTTAGAAGCATGCTTATGGGTTCATTCTCTGTTATGATGATAAGAGTTGTTACAAATGAACACGATAAATAGGGTAAAATCTATGAAACGGTTCAAACAAAAAATAAAAAAAAAAATTTTTTTTTGTGTTAAATGTGCTACTATTCAAGCAATAGTTCTCATCTATCACTCACACAACTTGAGACGTTTTGTTAAAGAAAAGAAACGTACTCTCTCGACTGCAGAAAAATGACATGAGTGTTGAAGCTCATGATATTCTGGACAAAATATATCACTTGACATTCTGTTAACAGCATTTTTTAAATTTAATTTATTAATTGGTATTTGCAACTGTATTAAATAAATACAATAAGTAAATGTGAGGTGAGTTATATCAATAACATTGGTAGAACTCCAATTTAAACAGCATTAAATATTTTAAATTAATTCAGATTTCCTTTCTTATTTCTTGCATTAATCGTATTCATATGAATATTTAAATGCATTATAATCTATAATAAAAAAAAATTGTAATTTAGTATATTCTGTTAATATTAAACTGACACTAATAAGCATTGTTATTTACTGTTTTAACATTTAACACGCGTGTTACAACCAGTTGATATATACAGGGAATGATCGTTGACATTTGAAAATGAACTACTTTTGGTTCCACACTTTATTTATAGAGTAGGTGATATAATAAAAATCTGGTACCAGACCAGACCGTGGACCAATTAACATACAGTTACATGGAACCGGTTCCAGTGTAGTGTCATAACAGTACGAAGCGGCCGGCTGTATTGAAGTTCTTTTGTACCAGCTATAGTCTATACTAGTTTCGCCCTAACAAAAAAATAATAAGATTTTTTGAGATATATATAATTAACATATATTACGATATTATTATACTAATAAATGAGGGCAAAATGTAATCAAGATGATTTGACAATCAGTCGCAATTGGCATCTATTTCTCTTAAATTAAATGATTTTTCACGGAGAAATCTCATCCATCAAAAGATGTGTTACAAACATTCTCTGTAATGATAATAGATATAGCTGACAATTAACTATTTTTGTTAGATGTTGGAAATTAAAGGTATATTTATACATAAGTATACTTCTACTAACGTATAAGTGGAAATGTTCAAAAAATATTACAATGCAAAAAGGTTAAATAATATCTTTTTTTTTTCAAAAAAAAAAAAATAATATATCGGGGCTTCAACATCTCTTTGATAAGGCCCCTTACCTCCGGATTCCTTCTTTAGTAATAGGACCATTTAGAATGGACATTTCACAACTAATAAATAAAAATTACAGGTAACCCTTAAAATACCAAAGGTAGTAAAAGGTAATAAATAAAGGGTATTACCCAATACGATTTATTCCTTTTTCACATAACAAAGCATTCACTAATTAATTGTTTTTTTTGTTTTAGAGGGATCAGAAAAAAAAAAAATCTCTTTGATAAGGAAGTTTCCACAAAGAAACAATGAATTGGTTCACCCGTTTACTTTGAACAGCCCTGATGAAGCCCTGCAAAGTGGGGCGAAACATCGGAAAATAAATAGTTGTAAACTATTTTTGTTTCTCCTTTGACCGCAACCCTGACCATCTTCCTATACAGGAAAATAAATAGTTGTAAACTATTTTTGTTTCTCCTTTGACCGCAACCCTGACCATCTTCCTATATATATAAAAAAAAGTAGTTTAAATATTTTAGTTAGAATAAGTAAACATTTAGAATTTGGTTTGTTCTAAACTATTAGACACTAAAATGTACAAAGTACAAATTAAGATCAATGGAAACAATACTTACAATTGTTTTATAACTCATGTTATTCTACACAACTAATAACTGTAATAACAACTAGTACCTCTCACAAGGTTTGCAATAATATTGACTCCAGAGTGAAATGGTTTTTTCAGGTTCTAACTCTATTTTCTTATAGGCAGACATTCGGTTTTACATTTTAAACATTTACTGTTGGTTTTTTTGATTATGTGTATGAGATTGGAGGAATATGAGTTTACATTTTTACATCCAGTTGATTGTTAAAAACACGATTCTTATATTCTTCTATGGCGATCTTTAGATTTGTTTTTCTTTTAGTGTATGATTTTAGGTGTATCAAATTTGTTAAAATATCTACCTATACAAATTAAAATAAATACATATATGAAAATAAAATTTTATATTACTGAAATTCTATATTATTATAATTTTTAAAGTTATATCTGATATACATATGAGTTTTCGCGTTTTTTTTTTTTTTTTTCAATTCTTAATATTTATTTTTAGAAAATTTTCTGGGGAGGACCAGACATATTTTACAAGGAACCGAGCGTTAGTGGAGACACAATATGAATTGAAGTGCTTAGGTTTAACGTTAGGACCTGAAAATTTTTTGAGAAATTGTATCTTAAGAAATGCACACACTTCCACGTAAAAAGGTCAAAAAACATATTTTTTCCTAAGAAAAAAATATATCGGTGCTTTAACATCGCTCAGAAAGATACAGCCGCTGTCGTAAGAATACATAAAAAATTAGTTTTGGTTATACGGAAACAATAATTTTCTATATAAGCAGAAAGGACACCACCATCAGCCGCGATGACCTCGCTGCATAAACGAAATCTTCGAAAAAAAATCATTCATCCGAAATTTTCTTGCAGGAATAATACTAATGTTTCCCCAAGAATAATACAATGCAAATTACAAACTTCTACATTAAATTTTAGGTCATTAGAATACTTAAACTAATTAGAGCCATTAAAAGTTGGTTTTCGATATATAAACTATTAAAAAAAATTTCCGGGAATCACTCAGGATCACAAAGTCGGTACTCATGATTGGGGGAAATTAGTGGTCGAGCATTATTTTGACTAAATTACTTTCTTACAAAACCGTTGGCCTAGTAACAGGAGTACCTCACAAAATACCCAGATTCTTTTTGGGTTATTACTTTGTAGCGGTACAAAATTATTATTTATAAATATAGATATATTTTTTTCTCCGTAGGTTTTTTGTTTAAATTTTTCCTACTGTATTATTCACTTAATATTTTGTGAAGATTCATAAGTTAGATATAATTTTTATTATATGTAATCGAATATTGATTAATTTCTAGGATGGGTATCCATAATCATGCGATTTGATATTTTAATTTTTTTTTTTGATACTTATGTATTTTATCAACTGAGAATGATTACACAAAGAAGTAAAAGTAGTAGGGGTATTTATGATATTGTGTTAAATGTAAAATGTTATAAGTATAGCATTGTGAGCAGCCCTATTTAAAGTCATGTTAAATGATAAATGCATAAGAGCTCCTAGCGGATTTTCTGAGCAACTTGTTTAGTAACCTTTCCTTCCATAACTTCATGTTACTGTTTACTTCTAATTTTTTTTTACAGTAATTTATAACATGCCTAAAATAAGTGAAAAGTAGAAGTGTAAATGCTTAGCTACCGATTGTATTTTTTAAAAAGTTCAAAACACAAGACAAAAGAAACAAAACAAAACACAAACTACGAGTAACTTTTTTTTTGATACTTATGTATTTTATTAACTGATGAATGAGATCGCGAATATAACAATAAATGTAAGTTAGTTTTATGAATATAAAAAGCTAATGAACAGTTTAAAAGGTATATTATTCGAACATAAAAAGGACAAAAAAATCAGAAGTGGGATAATATCGCATGGAGTAAGAGCTGTTGACCTTTCAGGCACCGGTTGATTCCGAGATGGTAAGACAGAAAAAAGTCGTACTAGTTTCCACTATCTGTCCGTTAGAGCGTGAAAACATTTTTTTAATGTTACTGTACAAATAATAGCTGCAGGTTTTTCACATTTACCATCTTAATTAATGTATTCGATCACTTACAACACCTACTTGTCAATGACCTACACCAAAGTATGTGTGACCTAATTTGTCACACATACTTTGGAGTGTGTAGAAGTGTTAAATATGTCATAAAATCAGAATAAAACATTTTTTTCATTTTCTTTAATTCTGACCTTTTCAAAGGCGCAAATGATGATAAGCAGGATGATTTGATACTAGAAGATTATCAGAAACTGTATGCTTGAAATATGTGGAATGTAGACAAACATGTGGCAACAAAATTCAAAATTTAACTTAAAGTCCAATTAATTCAAGTCTTGATGTATTGAGATTGATTTTATGTTAAAAGTTTTATCATGCTATTCTATTTATGAAGATTAAATTCATATTTAAAGTAAAATTATATCATTGCAATAAAAAATTGACCAAGCTTATATATTAATTGATTAGTTTGATATATGGTCAAAAGAATGAATGACCATTCTTCATTATTGTCAATTTTCTCAATGACAATATATAACAAAATATAAAATAATGATGAATGTGTAAACTAATTAAAACATTGAATAAAATAAGGTATAAAGTAAATTTGATATATGATTTAAAACAAATATAGGTATACTTTTAAAATTAAAATAAATATATTTTTTCAGAGAGACAATCCTGATAAATATTGTATAATTTAATTACATTACATATTACTTATGAAATCAAATGTTAAAATTACTTTAATATATATAAAAACGAAACAATCCTTTCCTTGTTAACAACAAACATTCTCAGATTATAAAATCGCTATGATCAGGTGGAAGCATACTGACAGCCATCAACTTGAAAGGATCTATTGAAAATGACAAAGAAAGACTCGAAGCTTGAAAACGGCCAACGAAGGATGACGGACAACAGATGATGAGTAACAGACCAAAGAATAGGCCAAGGAATAGCGAGCAAAGGGTAGATGATAAGGAGCAAAAAGGACAACGGGTCAAAGAAAATAAAGGAACCTCTTGCACTCACCGTGAATTTTTGACTCAGCATTTTTAGGCAAAATATCCTCTCAGGTAAACGATATTCTCAAACAATGCTTCCTAATCCGCACTAAATAAACCTCTCGTACGTCTGAAAATAGGATGGCATTGGGACCTGCATACAGGAATAAATGCTACTTTCAAAACAAATTATTGTGTTGATCACACAGAAATTTTAATCGTTGTCTCTTTGTTAAAGATATTAATCGCAATAGCAATTTTTTAAAAAAGAAGTAAAAGATTCAGTGCGCCTAAATTATCGCTCATGGTGCTGTTCTTGATTGAGATTTCTTTCCCAAAGGGCTTTTGTCTTTACCAGTTTACCAATTATATTTATAATATATTGTTAACATTGAAAATATATATTATAATAAGGGGTGGTATTCGGTAATATAATAGTACATAAACTACATAAAGGAACAAAGTATTTATTTACATTTAGTACATGATTTATAAAATGATTGAATGATCCAGATAAGTATGGTTTCCCAAAAAATATTAATTACATTGTAAATTATTATCTAATACATATCTTGAAATAGCTGATTGGATGGTGAACACTATGGGAGTTGTTGACTTCTCAGCCGTGGAGTTTCATTTCTGAAGAGCCCGTCTTTCTTTCTCTAAGTCCTTCTCGCTTAGTCTCCTTACTTCTGTCCTCGCTTTTAAGTCCTGCTCCCTTCCCTTTCTTCGCGTTACCCTTTTGGTAGCTATTTCCTCAGTGAAGCTGGTAGCTATTCCTTCACGCCCAAGAAGAATAAGTTACCAGGGGCTACAAGTATTTGGCATAAGTGTTGTGTATAAAGTATATTTGACTTCCTTGTCGATACCTAGCTAATGGATTTTGTCTCTTTAACATCTTGTACCCATTATTCCGCTGGGAAAGGCGTCCCTGTGTTGTCAGGTGTCCTTCGCGTGACAGGTATCGGTAGAGATGTTGCTAAGTGGCAAAGACTTTTATAATATCGAGAGGGTAATATATATCAATGTGTACATGACTAGATACATCTAAAAGGATGAAAGAATCATATACTAATTTTAAAGGATTTTCAGATGATAATTTTTAAAACTGAATTAGATGTAGGTATAACCAAACTTGAAAGTAAATAATTATGGGGAAAGTGAGGCGTATGCCACCTACTTTTATGGTGCAAGGGCTTACCATTTTAATAGATTTTTTCCTTATTGTAGGTTCTAATACTAATTAATAATATTTTGGTATCTTCTAAGAAGCAGGATTAAAAAGATAGATTTGTTTGGTAACTAAATCATTCATAAAACATAATATACCATAATAAATAACTCAAATACTATCCAATTATAGTCTCAAAACTTTATTTCTTTTATTCGTCCAACGTTTCGGCCAATCCGGCCATCTTCAGGGACATCTCATTACCACTTTGCAAACATATAATTTAAAAACTCTAAAACTTCATTCAGGCTATTCTGCCAAGGTCAAAACATTTATATCTAATTAGTTAATTATCCATTAAAAAAACAGTCAAAAATTATTTCTCTGCAAACACTATTAATAAACGCTATAAAAAGTTTATTAATAGTGTTTGCAGAGAAATAATTTTTGACTGTTTTTTTAATGGATAATTAACTAATTAGATATAAATGTTTTGACCTGGGCAGAATAGCCTGAATGAAGTTTTAGAGTTTTTAAATTATATGTTTGCAAAGTGGTAATGAGATGTCCCTGAAGATGGCCGGATTGGCCGAAACGTTGGACGAATAAAAGAAATAAAGTTTTGAGACTATAATTGGATAGTATTTGAGTTATTTATTAAAGAATTACCAGTCTCAAGAAAATATTAAGATTATAAATAAATAATATACCATGATATTAGACCATTTAGGAAATATTGATGCATTTTTTCTTATGTATTGAAAGAATTTTTGTCAATTTTTAATATCTTATTTGAAGTTTCTGATGGATATTTTTTTTTTTAAACTAAAATTATTTTATTGAATGAATAATGTTTGAAACTGTACGATGGTTACTTTCATTATTTAAATTATTTTACTATGCATTTTACATTAAAGGACACCATTTTAATTTAAGTGGTAAAATATTCAAACTTTAAGCAAATATCTAATTTGAATTTTATAATGGAACAGCGTGAATAAACAACAATCAGGTAAAAAGCAAGCCATGGAATAGCTTTTCCTGTTGAGCTAATTGTGGAATGGCGTTGACCCTGATACCATTGTTCGATGGTGACCTGCATCAGGCAGCCATATCCTGGACCGAGGAATAAACTGGACGAGCGGGAGTCCTGTGAAAGTTTCGGTGACTCATCTTACTGACGACCACTTAAATCTTGTCCTTCGAAGAATGTAGAGCGAGCGTCCTTCCTTCGTGCCTCGACCAATATACGATTTGGATGGTTTAGTATAGAATTGGTTATTACCCGTTTAATCAAACTCTTTGAGTTTGTAAAATAAAAGAGGAAAAAAATAATTAAACTTCCAGAGTTTATGAGATGTAGTAAATCCAAAAGATATTTCCAATAATTAATAATGAATAATTATTATTGTTAAAATTACTATTCTAATAGAAATTTCATAAAGTAATCTTCATTTAACTTGCGTCTAAGGGTCAACATTTTCTTCTTCTTTTTTCATGAAAGACTCTCACTAATTTTACTTCCTTATTTAATCATTGTTGACGTTTTGGACAATTTTTTTTTTTCTTTCCATGCGATAATTGTTACATAACAAGTAATATAATCATAAATTATGTAAATGGTTGATAAAATCTATTTTTTTTTCTAATATATTATAGATTGGACCAGATGATGGACAATTGTCCGAAACGTCGAGAATGATTACACAAAGAAGTAAAAGTAGTAGGGGTATTTATGATATTGTGTTAAATATAAAATGCTTTACCACGTTAAATGTAAAATGTTTTACCACGTTAAATGTTATAAGTATAGCATTGTGAGCAGCCCTAATTAAAGTCATGTTAAATGATAAATGCATAAGAGCTCCTAGCGGATTTTCTGTTCTTGTTAAATTATTCAACCTTAATTGAGGTTGAAACATAAAAATACGAATACTAGGAGGAAAACAGATAATCCATTTTAAAACTGAAGACTTGGAAAGTCTTTTAGAAAAATATTGGTTACTCATTACTTAAATTTTAATATCAATATTTTATGTTACTTGTATAATAGAAATATGTAATGAAATAAAACACCATTGAAAAATATATATTATATACCTTTTCTAAACATAAATTAAAATGTTTATGAAACATAAATTCTGTAAAATATTTGATTTGGTAAATTATTAGCGATTATAAAATTATTATAAAATCGCATTTTGTAAGCATTAATCTGTCTTTTCCTTTTCTATTTTTATAAATAAAAACAGAAAATCAGTATATAATAACCAAACAATGGAAAATAGTGTGTAACTAATAACGTTAATTAGCAAATATCCCAGAATTAGACAATACGATTTGCATCTATGTAAGTGTGATGCTTAGATGCATTTAGCAGAGGATTATGTAAGCATGGCGAAGTATCGATTATCGTCTCAGGTTAAGAGGAGACTTCGTTTAACATTGAGGACTGTGAAAAATCTTTAACCACTCTGTACCATGATAAATAGAATTGACAAGACATTCTGATACAGCTAGTAAAGTGAAGACTGACAGGCAAGCATAAAATGACTAGAATCAAGCTTGCTTGTCGTCTGAATACGCTAGAATCAACCTCGTTATGTATGCTCTAGATACCCGATATTTCTACTTCAATATTTTCAATTCATCCAAGCAGCCATTATATTAATGTATACATAACGGAAAAGGGATAGATATGGCTTCAATAAAAAAAAAACAACTCAAAGGTGTATCCTTAGCATATTCTGAAGAAAGTTTATTTTTTAATCATAGATCAAACAAATTAATTTTGTTTGCAAAAGAAAACTCCTTCGGCAAGCCTTGGAATATGATCTGGTACCTAAAAAAGTTAAAACTCTCTATGGCATTGCACAATGATTTTAAGGAAAGCTGTTTCCTTTCAGAAGTTTAGCTTGAAGGTTATTTTTTTAAATCTTGCGATATGGATATGCTTTCTACCTTAAGGTTATTCCTCAGATTAACAAATAAAATATTTATGGCGGATAATGAGTCTACCACGAATCATATTAAAGAAAAATATCCATAAATGCCATGGTTATACATTAAAATTTAAATTTTATACATTAAAATTAAAAAGTTTTAATTCCTACTATTTTTTAAATCTTTATTATTATTATTTTCTTTTTCTGGAAGAAATCAACCATTCATGACTTATTTACTTTATTTCAACATCCGAACAACAATTTGCCCATAGTTCATTCTTCTTAAATTATATGATGGACGTATGTCAACAAATTTTCATATTCAAAATCTTGAATAAAAGTATATAATGTTTCTTGTTTTTCATTAATCACAAAGGTTTTTATCTTATTTGTCATTACTGTCTCAAACATTACTATCTAATTTTTATTATGTCCATCCTTTTTTCTCTGTATTATTTTAGAGCAGTGCACATGAAAATCTGTTTTGATCTTTGTTGATTTATAATTTATTAGCAATGACCTAGGCAATGAGCAGCTTGCCTGAAACGTTGAACGGATGTTGAAATACAGTAATAAAGTCATAATAGAGAAATTTCTTTCAGAAAAAAAAAATTGTACAAATTACTAATATACCCTTATGAACTGTTAAGCAAACATGATATTTATAATTATTTTTTTATTGTGCTATAAACTAACACTCCAAGTCAGAAAGAGCGTAATTTTCATTTTAATCGGCTGTCCCTCTTCAGAGTTTTAAAGTTCGGCGAACGTTGAAATATCCTGTAACCAATTAGAGTTTCAGTGATCATAATTAACAGCAGTGTTGCAATTAGCTGCTAGTGAGAATGAAAGTGAGGTAGGTCGTGTGTTGTAACATGGGGAAGGTCATCGATACGTTGGGTATATTTATCACTCAGTGCTCTCGATTTGAATTTAATAGCTGTTAAAATGGCTTTCTGCCCGGTTTGGAAAATCTGAGTTAATCAATCACTAGACGAATAAATAACTGCTATTAGAAAAAATCAACGAGACTTTTGGGAGTGTTTCACATATTTACTTGTTTTTATCAACAATTTTAAACTAAACAATAAGATTTTAAAAATCTAAGGAAAAAATTGGAAAGGAAACAGCTTCAATTGAATCCGAGAAATTAATAAATATGTTAAGAAAATTCTTCCACTCGGAAACCCTGACTCTATTCCAAAAAATAAATTTCAAACTGGAAGGTGTCTACTAGTTGACGAAGATCTAGAAGCAGATTTTGTACAATTTAAATAAAATTATTTCCCTCTTCTCGTGTTTGGTTTATTATTTTCAATATGACTTTAGAATGGACCAAGAAAGAAACCAAAAAAAAAAAAAAAAAAGAATCGAAATATGAAATAAAAAAAATATCCGTCCATCAGATGTGCTTTTGCGCTTTCTTCTAGACTACTGGACCGATTTTTAAAAAAGATTATAGACCAGAGTCACAGTTCAATTTTTAAAATTTTTTGTACTCGACCTTACCATTCAGCATTTTATTTGAAAATGGAAGCCAATTGGAAATTTCATAGGACTCAGTCTGTAGTGTACTGGACCTGTTTTTATTGGTCCATCACCAGTCACAGATTACCTTAGAATGATCCTTGAAAAACAACATTCAAAATATTAACCAATTAAAGATTTCATATGCCCAAGTCTTGGCCATATATGACGATAATGGACAAATATAAAGTGTCTTGTAATTATTATTATACCACAGTCTAAAAAAAAAGATTAAATATATTTCTGGGTATGACTGATTACCCATTTCGGGAGGTCACCCGTCCAAGTACTGACTACGCTCAGTGCTGCTTAACTCCCATTATCTATTGTAAGCGTCTTGGATCTCACGGCTATCCTATACTTACACACGCACACATTCATCCATATAATTTTGGTTTATTATTTGCTATTTTATATTTTCAGCTTAGTCGTTTTGAATATTAGTTTTACAAACTATAATAATGATTTTGAAATACTTTTCATACTGATATTAATAATACAATAAATTATTAAATTACAATAGTAAGCTGTAATATAATAAACATTTTTTGACTTTTTTGTATAGGAAAATTGATTACTTTTTATATATTTTTTTATTTAATTGATAATTTATTTAATGATTAAATGGTCTGTAGTAAATTGTATGAAATACCTCTGTTTTGCTTGTTATGCTTTATATCATGTACGCGAAAATAAATAAGAGGCACTCTTCCATGTTTGTAAATAAAAACTTTAGCTGTATATTTGAACCTCTATCAACATACAGTATTTAAGAAATGGAAAAATAATCTATATGGATACCGAAAGAATATTATAATTGAGATCAGACTTGGGTAAAAATTAGCTATGGATAAAACTGCAGCCAAAATTGTCAGGGTTACGACCCTTATTCAAGAATGAACCATTAATTAATAAATATCGTATCCATCACGATTTTAGCTATAGTTTCATCTATAGCTAATTTTTACTTAACTCTGATTAAGGTACTCTAATTATTTGGGAATTTATTCAGGGAATCAAACTATTTAATATTATGGGAATACATTAAATAAGTAACTTTTGAACATAAATTACAAAAAAGATATAAAAAAAAAAACTGATTAAAGAAGGAGAAATAATTTACCCTTCACTGCTAGAGATAGATTATAAACCATTCGTTAAATAGAGATAAGGCGGCAATTCAACAGCCAGAAGTGATCTATAGCCTCATTTTTAACTGTCATTTACAGCGAAGGGCATCCTTTGTAGAATATTGTGAAAAGCACGCAATAAAGAAATGAACCATACGGCGTGTATCTAAATAGCTAGAGTAAAACTAAATCTAAAAAAAAAAAAAAAATATTTATCATTTTTGACTATGATTATAATAGAACAAGAGCCCAAGAGGAGAAAAAAGGCAGTTATATCACCCCAATTTTTGATTACGTTAATGAAAACTACCTATAAATAATAGTCAAAAATGATGAGTCTGTCAAGTATAAGTAGAGGGAATAAAAAATGGCGGTTGTTTCAAAGCGATAAAAAAAACTAATTTTTCATTCGGTGCTCTAAATCTCAAAAAGTAAGAATAACACAAGAAAACCTAAGAGAACGTCATTTAAAGAAGAGCAAATTTGCTAAAATATGAGCCCTAATAGAGTTATTTACGTTAAATAGTTCTCGAGATATAGCTTTTTAAAAAGCAATATTTCATAAAAATCAGATCAGTAGTTAGTGAATTTATTTTGAAAAATCTATATCTCAGGAACTATGTGACGTACAGATGTCTGTTAGTACTCAAATGAAAGCTAATTTAATGGGGTATGAAGTAGTTTACAACTTTACGTCGTAGGAGTAGTAATTTTCATATTTGCTAAAATAAATTGACTTATAGTTGTTCGGACAAATGTTCATTTGCCAAATTTATGTTCATATGTGAATATCATAAAAACTACTATCCCTACGAAGATAAGTGTCATCAACTACTTTATAGTAAGTTAAATTTCCTTTATTTTGAGTGTTGGCAGACATATGTGCGTATTATGGATCTACAGATATATTTTTTCAAAAATCCAAATTTTTATACGAACAACTAGAAATTAACATTTTGTGAGTTTATTTTGTCAAATATCATAAAAACTACTACTCCTACAAAGATAAACATAATTAACTATTTCGTAGTAAATTTAACTAACTTTAAATTTAGCGCTGGCAAACATCTGTACATCAAATGGTTTCTGAAATGAAGTTTTTCATAAATCAAACTTATTCCCCGAACAACTATAAATCAATTTATCTTAGCAAATATCATGAAAACTACTATTCCTACGATGGTAAAGGTCATAAACCTATTTATAGTCTATGAAACTAGCTTTAATTTGAGTGTTAATAGACTTCTGTACGTCTCATAGTTCCTGAGATATAGATTTCTCGAAATAAACTAACTAACTACTAATCTTTCAGAAGATTTGAAAGAAATTAGGCTTTTTAAAAAGCTATATCTCGAGAACTACTATATTCGAGGACTAAATAGCTCTTTTAGGGATAATATGTCAGCAAATTTACTCTTCTTTAAATAATGCCCTCGTAGATTTTCTAGTGTTGTTGATAGTTTTTAAGATATAGAGCTCCGAATGAAAAATTAATGTTTTTTTAAGGTTTTGAAACAGCTGCCATTTTTTATTCATCCTACCTATACTTGACAGACTCATCAATTTTGTAACTAGTAATTATACATAGTTTTCATTAAAGTGACCAAAAATTGGGGTGAGATAACTGCCTTTTTTTCTTCCCGGCTTTTGTACTATAATGATTTAGTTCCTGTGTTGGGATTTTGTCCTTAATCATAGTCATCATCAATAAATGTATATATATTTTTATGATGGCCTACATCTTTAGACCGAAACGCTAAAAACATTAATAAAAACAACTCTCTTTTTTGTGGCCTTATTAATCACCTTGACTGATCCACAATTTTTTTTCTCATATAGATATCTCACCGGCGAGGGTCATTTAAAATTTCGTTTAAACCGAAAAGGAAACATCATAGTTTTTTCTGTACCATTTAAATATAATCAACTCCTTTTAATTGAAGAAGTGACCTTTCAAAATTCAGAGATTTAGGGTAGATATAAACATAAGTGGAGAAAGGATGACAGAACATTTAGAAAGGCCTCTTAATAAAATTATCTAAATTTTTTTGGACAATTAGTTGATTAACGTTATTGAAAAAGTAAAAAAAAAAAAAAATTTCTCTGTGGCTCGACAATGCCAGGAAAAAGAATAAACTAAAATAAAAAAAAGAATTGGAATGATCATGAGAGCTTTACTGAGTATATTACGCCCATAATTACATATGTGAACTAAATGATATGGAAATGGTGTTTCATTAAAATAATTTGGATTGTTAATGATCTGCCTCAGGGGCCTAAGAGAAAGAGCGATTGAAAACACATTCTAATTTTATGTAAAGTGGGATAGATATTTTACTACCTTCCGCCTCTCTCACTCCTCCAATGTGCTATGATATTTCCACTAACTTCAGAAAAAATACAATTAAATTTTGTTTTTAAACTGTTAAAAAAGTAGCCATTTTCCTAAAAGAAAGAAACTTTAATTGCATTTTTCGTAAAGTACAATTAACGTTATTAATTTCAGTCCACAATTACCCTATTTTGTCAATGGATTATAATAGTGGAGGTTGACTGTTAAAAAGTTTTAATTTTTAATTTAATATTAAAGATTTATATTTACCTTCTTAGACCAATTTAGACTTACGGTGCAAACATTTACGGATATACCAAAAAAAAACTAACTAACTGAAACTGCAATAATTTCAATCAAAATTACTAAGACTGATCAATAGCGTAACAAAAACTTACGAACTCCCTACGTACAAACAACCATTAAATTACTATATAAACGGTTTCACGACAAACTCCCAACACATACTACCCTCTAATTTAAGGACTATCGACACGAGACTTACCAGATACGAGACGACGTTTACGAAGGAGCTGGAATTGACCTCTTAAATTGATTTAAAAAAAAAATATTATATTGACAAAATATTGTAATTTTGGACTAAATTAATGACTTAGGCAGAATGGCCTGTATTAAGGTTTTTAAAATTGATGTGGTTCTAGAAATGTATTAAGATTGTCCTTGAGGATGGGCGAATTTTCCGAAACGTCGGACTTATAAAGAATTGTTTTGAGACTAAAATTGCATAAAATTTATTCTATTTGAAAATAATAACTAGTCTCAAGAAAGTGTAAAGATTATATATCAATAAAAAGTCATTTATTTTACAACTATGGTGAAAAGAAAACGTATTACATTGCAAAAACGTAAACCCTTGCGTACACGCCCGCCAGTAAAAACAGGCCTTTTATTTATGTGTTTTGTTCTACGACTTTCTTCCTAAATATTTATTTTTTCTAAAATGTTTGGCTTTCCAACGGTATTTAATACGTCTATACATGTATCTCGGGATATGTATTTTTAATCTGGAAAAAACAATTTTCCTCCTACCTCCTTAAGTCAATTATCAAATCCATCACATTTCTTATTTATTAACTAGTAAGAATTTGTGACGGGCAATTTTTCCAAAAAATAAAACAAAATTTAAGGTACTTTATAGGATTTTTTTTTCATAACCCCTATTTCTGAATTTCATTTATGGTTTTTAGCATGAATACATATTCTGGTCCTGCACTGTTTCCTTCTTCTGTAGCGGCCTACATTTAAAGGAGTTTTTGACTTGTATTTTTGATGTAGTGGGCGTTCTTCGAAGGAATAGGAAGATTTTTTAAAAAATCCATATTTATGACTTAAAAACTATTTTAATGAGAATAAAACTTAAGATTACCTGTTATTTTTGTTGATATTGCCATTTTAATCAAGATCGCTAGAGCCGTTTTTGATAGAATTGAAAAAAAAAAAAGTAAAATATTGATTCCATAAAGTGGCACTACGGTTAATCTATTTTAATGAAAAAGTTTCCAGGCCTATACCTGTATAAATAAACCAGTTGTAAATAAGTAATTTATGTTTCACAAAACCTTTTGTCGACTAAATTTTAGGTTCGTAAAACTTTTCGTTGTGGACAAGGATTTAAAAAAAAAAACATATAGACCACTTAACAAAACTTAGTTATTTGGGCTTACGGGAGCTCAAAATGTGTTTTCGAAAACTAGAATTCGAAATTTTATCAAAGCCCACGCTGCAGGTCTGGCTAAATAAACAAGATTAAAAACATTATAAAGTATATAAGAACTATAAATATAGACTGAAAATATATAAAAATTACGATTATAATCACGGAGTAAATTAAAAGAATAATAAATATTAATATAAAATACAGCAAGCAATAATAAAAATATAAATCTACGACGGGAGTTATAATTAAAAAAAATATTAGTGAAAGTAGAAGAAGGAATGAAGAGTGAGATGAACAACCTCAACTTGAGTAGAAACGCTATTTTTTCTTTAATATATTTTTTGGGGGGCATTTTCATCGCTTTTATCGACCACCGTCCGGACCTCTCATCCTTAGACATCCACATTAAAAAGTCAAAGTGCCATATCAATTTTTTTTTATATAAGTTGGCAATGTATAGAGTATTGCAATGTTTTCAGTTCTCTTCGAAACTGATCAAAATTAGAAATAAGCTAGTATGTTCAATCTGGAACCATATTTCAACACACAACACATACTCTCAGACATTATCATATGCACCACTTTAATATTGTAGCGACGATATATTTCAGATATTTGTAGTTTATATTCATTATTTAAAGATGGTTATTTTATTATGATGATTAATAGAAGATTATTATTCTATTCTAAAATATGATAATAAATATTTTGATAGGCGCAATCAAAAATTATAATCAACAGTTAAGAATTAATTCGATCTTTGAAGTATTGGAAGGTTAAGATTCTCGATATGAAAAGTCGCAAATTCATTGGTTTAGTACATCTCTTCTTTAATTGTGATTAGGAGGACTGAAAAATAGCCGAGCAAGGAGTGTTACTAAGTTTCCTGTTCTTACATTTGTTCGTTGTAGGACATACTATACAAAGAAGGTACAAGTTTTGTAGGATATGTCAATAATAGCTTCGACTACAGCGCGTTTTACTATACTTAAACAAAAATATTCTATATCTAGTTCAAATAAAATAAAGTTTTAGCCATTGTAGAGAAAAATAAATCATAATATAAAGACTCACCATCATTACGAGTGGTATATCCTCATTCTATAAAGAAGGCACTGGTGATGCACGAGCCGGCTCCGTTGGACTGTGAAGACCGCTGCCGCACCGCGAGGAAGGTAGTGGGGGGACTTCCGCCCGGTAGGCCAATGAGGAGAGTTCTTTCACTCTACATTGATAATAGTGATACACCTGGGATGGGTGGGGGACTAGGCGAATTGATAGGAACTGGCCGGAGGACAAAGAAGTAGAGGAATTGGAAGCATCATCGAACCGCACCAACGAACATTCCAACAGGTGTTTTCTGAAGTCTTAAAAACACACTGAGCGCGATCTAGGTTTGGATAACATAGAGTAAAAAGATAAAACTTGAAATCAATATATTTTACAAATAAGAATAATCATATTTTGGTAAAACATAGGCGTGATAATGTTTTACAGAGATTGCATTTATATTATATCCTATGTATAGTTGAATGCCGAAACGGACGAAACTGTTACTATCAATCTTTTAGTTCATTACTTTTGAAAAAATGACATTTCTCACAATATGAGAATTTACTTTTCAAGATACGTAGAATCCAAAAGCGCAATAACATATGTCGGTCAGTTGTCTGAGGTTTTTCTCCAAAACTAATGGGGTGATTAGGATTCGGATGACGAAAATGTCATTGAAACTCCTAATTAGCTTCCTCGTTTTCGTTCAAACATGGCAGTCGATTAAATGTTTCCTACGGATATATATTGGCCACTTATCAAAACAGAGCATAGCTCGGCTGTATTCAGCTATTACTCAAAATAGCAAAAAAAAAAAAAAATAAATAAAAAAATTGTATAGCAAATATAAAACACATAGTTTTTTGTTAGTGTATTACTTTCTATAGAGGACCTTTGTAATCATCCGAGAAAAAAAATAACACACATTTAAGATAAGTAAAATGCTAAAATACAAACAAATATTTTATTATTGCTTTTAATGTAATTATTTGCAGCGTTTTTGGAATGACTTTGTGTTAAGAATCGGAAAGAATTATTTCATGTTTATTTTCATTAGTTTTAATTTTAATTTCTCTAATAACGCAAAACCCTTTCAGCCACTTATGGGAAATCTACCTTCCTCACGATTTTTTCAGGGTCGCGCTGTTTTGAATGCTGGTGTGGATTTTGCCTGCCCATTTTCTATCAGAAGTACAACTTCTATAAATGGTATGTTTGTTTGTTTGTCTCTGAATTGTCCGCAGAAGCGTTCCTCACCTCACTGGACTGCTTCATCGCAAGGCGAGGACTTCCTAGTCATGTCTTTTCTGACAATGGTAAGAATTTTTTAGGAGCTTCTAATCATTTAAAGGAGTTGTATGCATGGTGGAGAACGAAGGAGAATCAAGAGAAAATAGCGAATCACTTAAAGACGAGAGAGATTAATTGGAGCTTTATCCTACCTTTCGCACCTAATTTTGGAGGTCTATGGGAGGGTGGGATAAAACCTTTCAAATATCACATACGCAGAGAACTTACTTTAAAACCATTGACGAATTCGCCACCTCAACTTCACAAATAGAAGCATTATTGAAATCTAGACCACTGCACCAGCTATCATCAGATCTAGAGGATTTTGAGGTATTAACACCTGGTCATTTCCTAATTGGAGAACCGTTGGTATCACCACCAGAGCATGATTTTAGAGACTTGCCAAGTAACCGACTGTTCCGCTGGCAGTTTCTCCGGCAATGTGTACAAGACATTTGGAGAAGATGGCACAATGATTACTTGCGTCACTTGCAACAACGTGCCAAATGGACTTACCAAAGGGATGGTCTAGAGATAGGAACCTTAGTATTGCTCCTCAATGTAGCACTGCAAGAGTGGCCGATAGCACGAGTTATGGAAGTAATTCCAGGAAGGGATGGTGTCACCAGAATGACCTGACTGAATACTAGCTTAGTACCGACAACGATGCTCATACATAAACTCAAAATATAAATTTTAGTATATAAAATTTGGCGGGCTGCATGTTAAGAATTGAAGAGAATTATTTTCATTAGTTTTAATTTGATTTCTCTAATATTTTAAATTAGTTTAAATGATAAGAAAGGCGCTAAGAAAGATCTAATTAAAAAAAGATGGTGGATCGCTGGTCGCGGTGTAAACATTGTAATATATGTTTAGTATTATCGCTGGGCAACATCACAGTGTTAATGCAGAGGGCAGTGAAGAAGTAGACGCTGGAAGGACAATATCACACGCACCATAGCACCGCAGTTTACAGTTCGCATTCGCCTAGGCTTCAGTATAGTTCAGTTATTTATTTCAATTTTCATTTGATACTTATTTTTTTTTTTGTTAATTTTCATTTTTATTTATTAAAGAAAATTATATTGTATGGAGCTCTTCACAGTTACAGGGTAACAATTACTGAATACGATGGAATAAAAGAAGTAGAAATGTAAACCGTTGTTCAAGTTGATTGTTTAAAGAAAATAATCATACCTATGGAATAAACAGGTTATAACGAGGTAAGTGAAAGTTATAGAGAAGCGCGCCCAGCACCAAATGTTTTAAATTTTATTTGATTTTACTTAGATAATGACAGTGATATATGGTCTATTTTTTGAGGATGTTAATGTTCCAACTTCCTTATATTTTACTCCAGCGGATGTGGATGCTTTAAATATTAAATTTCACAATTAGATATAATATTTTAAGGCAAGACTTCGAACTATGAAAAATGTAAAAATTAAAAATAAACCATGAAGGTTCCCTGAGTCCATATAAACAAGTTTCAAAAAGTGATCAATGTGTTTTTTTTGTGAAAGTACAACAACGAAAAGTTGTACGAATCTAAACTTTAAAATTTAAAGAAAGTATTTTACATGTCTGGTGTTACAGCAATCGGTTGTTAAAAATCGATTTAACTGGAAGTGCCACTTTATTCCTTCGATTTTTCACTGTTTTATCATTTTCACAATAACAGCTCTAAAAATTTTGATTATACTTGTCATGCCAATGTACCATTGAATTGTATCTAACATCAGCTAATTCGTATGTCATTAGAGCACTCTGGGAGTGCTTAAATGCCAAATAAAAAACAACCTTCATTTTTGTTCATTTGAAACAATTAACTATATCACATTTTAGCAGTAATAAGAAATGTATAAATATGGGTTATGAAGGAATTTGGTAATTGACTGTAGGAGAAAATAAGTATTTACGTGCTTTCATCAAACGTTTTGACTAGTGTAATAACAACCATGGAAATACCGAAAAATAAAAAAAAAGATTAAAAAACAGTTTTGAGCAAGGAATAATTAAAATTCAAAGTGGGTAACTGGTGTGATAAGCAGGCGGCACACGATATCATTTAGACAAATAACAAACAGATGACAAAACTTGATAGTTTGTTTAACCTCTGAAATGGAGGCTCAAAAAGTACATATTCGTCATGTAATGCTTTGGGAATTTAAACAAGGCAATAGTGCTAAGGCGACAGCTGAAAAAATATGCAGTGTATATGGTGAAGGCCTAATAACTGATCGGCCAGTCTCAAATTGGTTTATAAAATTCCATTCTGCAAATAAAGCCTTACGTCCTTCCGACTTTGACGACAACCTTTTAAAGGCAACATTGAAGCTAAATCCATGTCAATCAACCGAAGGTAAAGCAGAAAGGTTTAATACATTACAATAAACTGTTAACCACTAACTGGAGAAATTAGGGAAAGTCAGCAAGTTAGGAGTATAGGTACTCCACAACTTCAATGAACGGAATAAAGAAGATGGCATGTCAGGCGCCACAAGTCTGCTCTCAAAGATAAAAATTGGCCTATTTTAAAAAAGATTGATGAAAAATGGGTTACCTACCCCAATAACGTCCGCAAAACAGTGATAAGGATCAACCACCCCTACCAAATTCAACAGCAATCATTCATGGCAAAATGATTTTATTGTGAGGATGATGAAATTGTCAATGAATAATTCAATACGTGTTATTGAAGTCAAATTTAACGATTACTGCGCATAGGTACGTTCAGAAGTCGCCAAGAGTGCTCCATGAAAAGCGACCTACACTTGTCAATCGCCAAAACATCATTCTTTTACACGACAATACGCGACCACATACAGCCAGGGTGACTCAAGAAAAAATTCTTGAGCTTGGATGGTCTGTTTTACCACATCGACCTTACTCCCCAGACCTTGCCCCGAGAGATTACAACCTTTTTGGTCCCTTACAGAACTTTTTTAATGAAAAAACCTTCAATTAAGAAGAACAAGTCAGGCAGTTGCCGAAAACTTCTTCCAGTCCTAAGCAACAACATTTTACAAGGATGGAGTTGATAAACATTCAGAAAGATGGAAGAAGGTTATAGATATAATGGTGAATACATAATTAATTAATACACTTTTGTTATTTAATGAGAGCAAAATAAATGTCTGTTATAAAACACGGAAGTTACTTACGACTCGACCTATTATTTCCGTAAATATAATATGAATGTGTATTTGAACACTAATAGTTAATGTCTTTAATTTGTGGCAGATTGTATTAATTCTCTTCAATAAAAATTATTCCGTTGTTTTGTTTCTGTCTTTTCATAATTCGTTTTTCTGATTTCAATTTCAAAGTTCGTTTATTTGGACCTAGATTCATTATTTTATTTCAACTCTTTTCTTTTATTATATGTTTATGTTTTCTATTGTTGGCATAGCCAAATAAATGTTTATATTCCAGACAGTTTGGTTTTTTTTTGTTCTTTAAACCTTTTCTTTTAAAAAGACTACGTCGATTTGAGGTGGCTTCAACACTACCTACTTTCTTTTTTTTAATAATTTCGACGTACTCTTAGCGTCTTTTTATAGGGCCTAATAGGAGGTGGATACATCTTTCTTGCACCCTTAGGTTAAGTTGAAGGGACCTGACGGCCGTGTGGGTTAGGACTTGCAAGAGCACTCGCTTTAGAAGGGTTCGATTCCTTCCTGTGGCAGTTAATATTTATTTTTCGGCTATCCCGAAAATTGAATCTTAACATTCCACCCTCAACATCCCTAACCACCTTTATTATTACGCGGCGGTACTTTAGTAACCGCTAAGGTTTGGTAAAAGGGACCAAGAGGTATACTTCCCGGACTAGTACACCCCCACCAAATACCAATAGGTTAAGTTGATGTGCTCCTATTCAACAAAAATGTAGGAACTAAAGGCCCCAGCTACTCACTTTGTGCATCTATATAAAAATGGAGTTGGCCTCTCAATGCTGGAGATCCCTCAAATACGATTCTTAACATACGTTAGCATTAAGTACAGGATAACATGGATAATGTGATTGATTTCGGGAAATTCGAAGAGAAAATAAGTTCATATCAGCATCCATTACTGACAACCCCACTGAGTAGTGAATGGCAAGATGGAATCGTGCCCTAGCTGTTCGCTCGCTCTATATTGCAACCTTATTTCCATTGTTCCCAATCTACTCACACTTTTTCTTTTTCATCATGAATTGCCTTCATGATTCAGAAAGTGATAGAAATGATTTAAAAATCATAAATTACCATGGATCTTGATACGAAAGATACAAAATACAAACCATGCATAAAGGTCACGGAACTAATTTGTGATTGTTCCTTGCATTGTATCAGTTGTTTATATCAATGATAACCAGGAAGAGTATAAATAGTTAATTAACCATGATAAACAATCAATTACTTTTACCATCTACAATCACCATAAGCAAAAACAACAAACAACTAATTGAGGCCTCCATTATTGACTTTATAAAAACTACTGATACTAAATAAAACGTTAAATTTATTAAAATTATTCAAGGTATATGAGTTCTAGTCGATTTATAATCTATCTAAAACTGAAATAGAAAAAAAAATATCAACATATATGGTCTGAAAGTTATGAGAACATTGAATGTGTTATAATACAATGATTTAATTTTTATGATGTACTGGAAGATCGCTGAATGACCGTGTGTATGTGTACATACTGTGTGTAGTAATAAATGGAATATGGTCCGGGTGTGGTCACGTGAAATTCAAATATTAAAGACTATTTTAATCAATTCAACGTTTCGCCCCACGTTAGAGGGCTTCTTCAGGGCTAAAAATATATTATATGTATTATCTGGGAGGTTTTGAGATACCGTGGGTGAATCACTTAATTCATCATCTTATGGCATTAATAAACCAAAATACAACAAAATAAACAAACTGTTAACTTATTTATACATTAATATTTTATTTGTTAATAGGTTAACGATGTTCTCGTATCACGCCACAATAAATTTGCACTCTAAGAAAGTCAAAGGCCAACTGAATTGGAATAAAACAGAAATAATTTATGATTAATATTAATAATGATGATTATTATTATTATATGGGCCACAGACCATGGAGGTCTAAGTCCTCGCGTGTTTCTTGACGTGGTTTTTCGTAGGGTGGGTTCGTCACTCCCACGCCTATTTTTTTGTGAGTGCCACCCAATGGCTAGCGGGCCTCACAAATGTTCGGGGTGAGGCTGCAAGTAATTTTATGCTTGTAAAAACCCCGGATGGGGCCGGGGTCGAACTCGTAAGCTTAGGGTTAGTAGATAGGCGCGTTGCCATGCTGCTACTGCTGCCCCTGATTTATTAATTATGATTAACCTAATATAAAAATTAAATAAATAGAATATGGACGGGGTACGGTCAAATTAAACTCAAATAGTAATGACTATTTTAATTGAGCCAACGTTTCGCCCCACGTTGCAGGGCTTAAAAAGATACAAAGACTTAACATAAGTAAAAATAAATGAAAAAATACAAAGGTATACACTGAAACGTAGAAATTAAATAACAAAAGGTTATAAACAATAAATGAAAACGTAAATAGTAACAAATAAAAAGGAGAAATATAACGAGACGTTCATTTTCTTCCCTTATTCTTGAGTTTATTCTTATCCCCTTTTTCATCTCTTAGTTTGTACTTTCTTTTATATTTCTTCTTTTTATATGTTACTATTTCCATTTTCATTTATTGTTTATAACCTTTTATTTTTCTTATTTAATTTCCACGTTTCATTGGATACCCTTGTAATTTTCTATTTACTTTTTACATATATTAAGTATTTGTATCTTTTTAAGCCCTGCAACGTGGGGCGAAACGTTGGTTCAATTAAAATAGTCATTACTATTTGAGTTTAATTTGACCGCACCTCGACCATATTCTATTTATTTAATTTTTATATTAGGTTAATCATAATTAATAAATCAGGGGCAGCGGTAGCAGCATGGCAACGCGCCTATCTACTAACCCTAAGGTTGTGAGTTCGACCCCGGCCCCATCCGGGGTTTTTACAAGCATAAAATTACTCGCAGCCTCACCCCGGACATTTGTGAGGCCCGCTAGCTTTGGGTGGCACTCACAAAAAAATAGGCGTGGGAGTGACGAACCCACCCTACGAAAAACCACGTCAAGAAACGCGCGATGTATTTCCTAATACATCGCGCGAGGACTTAGACCTCCATGGTCTGTCGCCCATATAATAATAATAATAATCATTATTAATATTAATCATAAATTATTTCTGTTTTATTCCAATTCAGTTGGCCTTTGACTTTCTTAGAGTGCGAATTTACTGTGGCGTGATACGAGAACATTGTTAATCTATTAACAAATATAATATTAATATATAAATAAGTTAACAGTTTGTTCATTTTATTGTATTTTGGTTTATTAATGCCATAGGATAATGAATTAAGTGATTCACCCACGTTATCTCAAAACCTCCCAGATAATACCGATATAGAACTACATACAGTGAAAGTCAATTCGAAAAAAAGAATCCACGAATCCATAGAGTCACCTCAATCCCATTCGTCAGCTAAGGGTAAATACTACAGGAAATTACTTCTAGTAATTTTTTACTAACAGTAAATTTAGCAATAGATTTAATTATTTAGCTGAAATTGACCTCTCGGCTGAGAGATTAAATAATGATTTAAATTCAATATGCATCGGGCCATTCACTACCCAACTAATAAAAAAAAAAATTCAAAAATTATGCTAACGAATATACACGACTATAGAACTATGATGAAATATTATGACTGAGAAAAAATCGAATATCCTACATTTTCTACCGACAAAAATATATATATAACGGAATAATTAGGAAGGTTTCCTATAGCATAACCGACGAGGAATTTAAGCCCGAGTTAGATTCAAAACACTTTGGATTGTATTTATATCCAGAATACTGAATAAAGATAATAAAACTTACTCCTCTCTATTAAGAACAATGAAAAGGCTAAAAATATTTTTAATCTTAATTTTCTGTAATAACATAAAAACATAGATATTCCTATGTGTACAAACTGTCAGAAATACGGTCACACAAAAAATTATTTTCATATAGGATGAAGGATTTTTAAGTATAAGGGTAAATGCTATTCCTCGTAATGCCTGTTAAAATTTACAGAGAGCCATTTTGTGTAAATTGTGGACTAGCTCATGCGGCTAATTATATATTATTACAAAGGATGTTAATATTACTATACTTTAAAGAATAAAATGAACTCACTTCTTGAGCCAAATACTCATTAATCTGAGAATAATTCAAACAGACCAGCTTCCAAAACTACTTCAAAATTTTCATATACTGATGCTACTCGTCCAATTTCAAAACAATCGGAAGAAAAACCGAATTAATATAGAAAACGAAATAAATAGTGAAAATTTATTGTCTTCTTTAACTAAAATTATTATATCTCTGTTTACCAGTGATGCGGCAATAGGGATGCGCTGGGATCTTTTGAGCTCTGCTCTACCCCTCACACGTGGAGGATAGAGTGGGCTCAGGGATCCTCAGGTCGATTGTATAAATATTGTATATTAGAGTGTAAATGTGACTAGAGATTATTTTATTTTATTATTTTTTCATACACATAGTGTGATTATGTTCATTCTTCTGTTTCTATATATTTTAAGAGATTTTTGTTTCATTCATTTATTACTTTTATTTTATTTTAGTATGTATGAGATCATTCATCACCATTACCTATTGCCCACAACTGTGTGGCAGATTGTAATATCTATCAATAAATATAAGTATTTAATAAAAAAATATAAAAAAAAAATCCCTGATTACTACAAATGATGACACATTTATCCACGTTAGTAGCTTTACGAATGGATCTTATTGTAAATCAGTCTCAATATTAAAAAAATCTATACTCTGAGTCGCTTATTAGACCCACCTGAACTGATTGCTTCTCTCAACAAGAGAAAAATTGCTATGGAATCCAGTCAGTGAAACTGCAAGGATCATCACATATCAGGATCATCGCCTAACCTGGCATCACCACATCAACATCAAATTAACCTAAACCTAAACGACATTAGCAATGCTATATCATATCCTTAATAGGAAATCTGGACCAAAAGAATAAATCTGAGAATAATTCAATACCTATTATCATTCAAAAAGTGAACTACAAAAAATTGTAAAATTATAAAAAGTAAGTTATCCTAATTTTTTTATTTTCTAAAATATTTACATTGTTGAAATGGTTGAACATTCCAATTCATTTATTTCTTTTTTTGTAACAAGAAAAATATTTAGCAGGAAGGTTATTCAACTCCAAAGAGGAGATGAGGATAAGGTTCTAAACTTTCATCTCCTAAATCTATTTCAAAGAAAGATGATAGACCAGCGATAATTTTTATTTATTGTCATTAATGAAACTAACAAATACAATGATACGAATAAATGGAATTTTTGTAATTATCTAAATCCAACCATTTTTGGTTTTATTTATATCTTTGTTTGGCTAAAAAGAGAAGTTTCGATTATGCCTGAAATTAAATCAGCTATAATAGTCGTTTTAATATTCAAAGCTTAAAGCAGTTTTTAAATCATTATTCTTGGGGATTTAAAAGTGTTTAAACAGATGATAGAAATAGGGCTATGGGTTTGAAACTGGTTGATAAAAGTTATGGCCAAATCGAATACAGCACGGACGAGTCAAGCGCATCTTAAAATCGTAAGCGGAATCATCAGATAGACCATGTCTTAAGAGATAAAAGATGTCTCTTTAAAACATGATAATGACTGCCTAGACATATCCGAGGCTAGTATATTCACCTGCAGCAGAAAATTGTAGCAGCTGCAGAAGTATAATAAATAAGTATGGTGAAAATGCAAAGAAGAAGGGAAATCCATGGCTTGACATCAAGTTCTTGTATTTTTTCCCCTTCACAATTATATATATTTGGTGCACCGTTGCTTATGGTTTTCGGATAAGGAGGCTACACACGCTCAAGCATGCCTTAGCGGGAGTGTGTGGAGGACTTCTAAGCACTTAATCTGTGCCTAATGTTCTTTCTTAATAAGACACATTTCTGGGAAGCTTCTAGGGTCTTCCAGGGAAAAATACTTAAGTAGAATTTCCATTATCTAACATGATCGGGTTATTTGTCTATGGCGACGGTTATTGTTTGTTTTGTTTTATCATCACTTTTAATAATTAATTCAAAAAGTTGAACCTTTACAATTTAGTTCCTGAAGTCGACCAGGTGATTCACAAAAGAGAAACCGATCAAGACCGTGTACATTTTGACAAGACACTGAGTTCAGACAAGTTCTTTCCGAAAATAAGGTCTTATCGTTACATTCACTCCTCTGTCCACTGGTCGACTCTTTTCCATATCAATGAACCACCTTCAGAAAACTAGTGCAGGAAAAAAGAAACCTAAAAAGTATGTTGTTTATTTTTCTAAAACTAGCATCCTCATTTTTAAAACTTTTCATTACAGGGTTTGGACAGGGTTTTACTCTTCAGTTTGACTGATAACAGACTTAGGAGACAACTCGCTTATGTCATAATAGAGTAAAACTTTTTTCGAAATGAGTAATTCACTTATGATTTATATACAAATATTGATTTTCTTAAAGTTAAAGTTAAATTGAACAAAAAAATGTTCTGGAGGAGGAAAGGAGAGGGTTGTATTTTCATCCCCCCTCTGGGTATTATCGAATTACTGTCGAAATAATCGATAGTAGTAAGATTGGAACAATCTTCTTCTTGGAATTTCTTCTTATTCTTGGAACAAAAGAAAGAAATTCAGATTATTAATTATTACTATATAAAATTTAAATTATTAAATTACTAAATATGATTGTATTATTTAATTATGGTAATAAAATAAGAATAAAGAAGTAAGTTTTTAAAGAAAGAAAGCTGGTAAACTTGAAAACATATAAAACGTTTTACTTGTTAAAGCAAATAAATACTATACTAGATAAAATACTATACAAGAACCCATCTGTAATTCCGAGCATTCCATTTGTAAGTTGGCACTTACAGTAACCACATAAGTTGGTATTTAGTCGTTAACAAGTATGAGTGTGTGTGTTTAGTGCTAATTCACGAATTTTAATGCTTCAATAAAGTCATGAGTGGACGAAAATATTCTATGAATATAAGGATGTAGAGATTTTGAAGAATATTTTTAACACTCCTTTCTATATACCCCCTTGTTTAATTGTCCTGTATCAACAATTTTTTTTTGTTTTCATAAATTGAGTTAAAATAGGAATGCTAAACTCAATGTTTCTTAAATTCATATGTTTGTAACACAACTTCCTCCAAACATGCCATAAGTTCTTAATCATATTCAGGTCGTATATAAAATGGTTTCTAAAAGAAAATATAAATTCCAAATGATTTCAAAACATAGCGAAAGAGAGAAGATGGTTTTCGTAATAACACTGATTTTTTAATAAACTAGTAGATTTTACAACCTTTTTCAACTGAAGAAGAATACCTGAATGATTGTTTATTGAATTTCTTTATAAAATAGCAAAACACGCGAAATTCAAGTTTTTTTTTTCCTTACCTCCTGGAGCAAAGAAGAAGGCATTTACAAATATAGATATATACATATACCGGCTATTTCATTTTCTTGTTTTGCCGGGATGGCATTATAAGAATGGTTGCCGGGTCCGCTGAAGGCAGTGTCACAATGATGGCATATGATTGCCTGGATGCTCACTAGGAATAGGGAGGGGCTATTCCTGTTGGTGGTGGCGAAATTCAAGAACTAGAATAATGCTTTACAAAATCAAATAAGATATTTATCTAACCGGGAAAATACAGTGGGAAAAATTAATAACACAGTTATTTATATTTAAATATTCTAATTTATTAAAAATAAAAGGTGTAAACAGACATATTTTGCCTCTTAGGATCAACGTTGAGTAACTGTGGGGACACTTAAGATTTTAAAATTTAAGTTCGGAGTCTTCTTTGAAAAGCTGAGTTCCTTCAATTTCATTGAAGATGTATAGTTCCTTTCAAACTGTTAGTAAGTGTTTGACTAATTACATATATTATGTATGTTTCTACTACATTTTACATGCTGGTAACACGGTGGTAACTGCCAAGGCATGTTTTTTGCTAGGGTAGGTATCCATATATTTAATTTAACGATTAAATGTGAATTAAAACTCAAATACATCTAATTTTCCGGATGATCTCAATTATTAGATACTATTTAGAGGCCCACATTTATGCCACTTATCTGTTTACTAACAGGTGCAAATCGAGGGAAGACGAGACGAACGGTTCCCATAGAGTAATAAAATGCCTCTCACATCCTCCGTCCTATTTTCAAACGCTACACTCCCTGATTATTAAGTAGATAAACGCTTAAACAGGCAGAGTTTTGCACAGAATCGTTTTCAGTTCCCTTCCCACAAGGGCAAATAGACCGCGACAGTCGAGTGGAAAACCGACCACACGACCTCTTTGATTACAGGCACAAGGAGAAATTGTTAATGTTAGTGACCCCTCTCAATGGAATTTCGTTTCAATATAATGCTGAGACTACTAGTCTAGTTTTTTTCCTCGAAACTTTAAACATTGTTTATATTAAGAACACATAAATTTCTACTTATTTGATAGTATTATACTGTGTTAAGGTAACAGGAGCTTATCTCCCAGCATAATTTTTATAGTTTACAAGCCTAATTATGTTCTTTATCCCTTTCTTCTACAATCCTGATTATAGTGTTTCTTATTACAAGCCGGTGTCTTAATATTTATTTATACATTCAACTTTGTTTTAGTAAATAGCATCAAGAATAGATTTCAGCATACAACACCTGTGCAAAAATAATTAAATTCAGTGGATATACAAATAGTTATGATTCTACTTTTTTTTTCTATCGCCTTTAATTAAAATTTTCAACAATTAACCTCATAATGTTCGTGTAATGAAATAATTCCGCGGGTAAGAAGATGTATCAATTAGTTGAAATATAAAAATTGAAGAGCAAAATTGAGGTTCACTTCATATTTTCCTCGTTTTCAAGATCTGTCGAATCCTAAAGGAAAGGGGTCGCGCCATAGGACCATTACACGATTATTCAATAGCTACAAGACAATCTTCTTCATTTAATAGTTTAACACGTGCCGAGTTCGTCCTAACATTTAAGGATATGTTAAAATGTTCAGTCTGGAATTATGCCTCTCTATAATATCTCCTGCCTCAGCGACAGTAAGTTCTTGACATAAATACGTCTCCTAAATCATATTATCACTAGAGATTTCATGAACCCATATCAGTCATGCTATTTTATCAGGGGCTGTAGAGAAAGCTATAAAACACTTCGCCATGCCAGTTTCCTGAAAACGGTAACAAATCAACACAATTTCTAATTGCTCAGCCTTTATCAAGCCACTACAATCTGGTAAAACCACGAAGAATATATAAATTAGCAAATTACAATTATCAAATGCCCTCGATTTCATGGATTGCTGTACATATTTATATTTTGGAATACTGATTGATCTTGAATGTACCTAGGTTCACTTCGGCAAATTAGTGTAAATACATTTCTTATCCAACACTGGACCATAACCCGTCCTATGACACTGAGGCACACTACTTAAACAATATATCTAAGTAAAAACAGAGATGCGCAACTTGTGGCCACTGCCAGCACAGACTGGTAGGTGTTGCGCATGGTAGTAGCCTCGCGACTACTATCGTGCACTATGGTGGTAGCATATGTTATAGTGATCAGCTGATAATGGGTGAATGTTGGAACTTGAAACCATTCCTTGGAATCGGTTGCAGTATTAAGGAACCCCTGTCTCTCTAGGACCTCCCATGGATCAGCCATCCGTACTGATATGAAGCCATTCATGTCCCGGTTAATTTTCGTGAATTGTTGGAAGAGCGCATTGTCTTATTTTTGGTTCTAACCAAGCATGTTATAGAAGCCTGTAGCTTTAGGCAAGTGTTGAAAATTTCTTGGCTTGTATGAAAAGGTGCGGGTTTGCCATGCGCCATTCAATTTTTTTAATATTTTGTTAGGGTTGGTGACATCCTTCGCATTGAAATCCATTAAATCTTCGTTCCAAAAAGTATAATTCTGATAGTTCTCAGTGCACGTAGATGAGACAAATCTCTGACTTCAAACGATCAATTTTGTAGTATATACAATTATTCTTAAAGCGGTGTTCTGTAACAGACCTAATATGTAGCTACTCTGCTCCCACGAAATGTTGCTCGTGGTAGGTTTCTATGCACACTGAATCATGTGTGGGTTCCACTTCAGTCTGCGGGCTAGTGAATTCCTAAGTATTTGAAAAGATTACTCTCTCCCAAGGTTTCTTTCTCATAAAAAAAGTCACACCCTCACCCTGGTTATAATTCAAAGAGTGAAGAGTGGTATGGTCTTCGTAGAGCTTCTATTATGCTCAGCCCAAAGATCGAGACATCGTTCAAGCATCCATTCAGAGCGACAAGGCTTCCACCATAGCTCATATAAAAAGATTGTCTGCGTAGATAAGGACATGGATCCCAGAACGGATCGTGCAACATCGAGGCTATCATTGATCAGTAAATTAAATAGATCACAACTTACTACAGCCCCTTGGGTTTACTTCCTTTCTGGATTTAACGTTTTGAAGTACAATTAAGAGTACTGTATACAAAATTTGTAACACTAAACAAATTGTAAACTCTTAGGAATAAATTGATCCATTTGAACAAACTCCCGGCTTCTGGAGACTTTGGCTTGTTTATGGATAAACATCGATCGCCAAAATACATCGTATACTGCCTCAAAGTCAACAAGGACAGCTAGAGTTGACACTTTTCTGCAAAAGCCATCTTCGGAAAATTGTGTAAAGGTAGAACGTGATCTTTACACGATCCAGTGCGGAATACATTTTTTGAGCATCACCGATCATTCTTTGTGATTTGACAAACTGAGTGAGTTGGTAAGTTTACCATCCACTCTACCACTTTGCAGCAAGAACTGATGAAGGAGATCAGTCAAGAGCTATCCGCTGAGGCTTTCTTTTTTTTTTTTCTCTCTCCCTCTAAAACAGAAAATAAAACATGAATTAATAAATTGCAGTACGTATATGTTACCTTTTTCTACCGTTAGTACTTGAAGGTATACATTGAAATACTTAGCTGAGGTTTGATGTGTCCATTCTGCTAAAAGATTTGGAAGTGAGGAGCCTCCGGTAGATTCTTCTGTTTCCTTCGGAGATTCTGCCAAATAGATAAGAAATTAAGGTAAATCTTATCAATCACATCAGTTCTTTGCTTCTTGCTGTAGGGGAGCGAAAGATTCAGTTCTGCAAGAGTGAAATCAGAACAGAAGAGCCGGTGTGCTTGATCATCCAGGCATGATATCTAGGTTGTTTTTGAAGAGTTTTGGCTATTGTTTTATTTCAGGCTAATATTGGCATATTGTTTACATAATGTGTTTTCTATGGTTTATTTCGATCATTGTCATTATTTAGCAATGAGTCTTGGTGCTTTCTTTTCTGTTGTCCGGCATAACAATAGAACTATCATAAGGTGACCATTTAGAACTCTTGATTTTTTTATTGATTTGTTCTCACACAAAACATAGGGGTGTTTTTCATATCATTAAACCGATGTACTTTGTTTATGTTCTAATTGTATGTCTGATCAATATTTATGTATGGTACTAATTAGACGCGAGTGAAACCGAGGAGCATAGTTAATTAAAAGTTTAAATGAATTACAAAAAAAAAAAAAAGAAAAATGTTTCTTTCATCCAATATTTATCCAACAGGAACATTTATTATTTAAAAAAAAATAAACAGACACATTTGACGAGAATATCACATTGATATATTGTAAAATCACATTTGCTACTAAAAATGTTAATAATTACTTGCCCATTCCCTTCTAAAGATTTTTCAAATTACTTTCATTCATAAATAAAAGTCATTTACTACCTTATATTCCGAATCTTAAATTAAAATTACGATAATGTACAGTAATAGAATGACTGTTAAGTACGATTAAATAAAAAATACAATTCAATAATATCTATCACAATAACGTTAAGTTACTTATTACGATTGCCATGGTAAGATAAAAACACTGG
>NW_027104988.1:702671-705079 GCF_000696795.3 Halyomorpha halys | reverse complement strand
AGGTAACACCCCTAGGTTTTCTGTTATCTACATGTAAAGGTATTCGCCAATGGTTATAATTCGATTATTATTTATATAAGGGTATATTGTGGGCAGATTGTTTCGGGGTTTTCGTTATTTCCAAAGAAAAAATAACGTGGCGCCTAAGGAGCAATTTATTCTTTAATCATTGTCTTTTTTTTCCCTTCTGGCGATTATATTTAGTTTTTTATTATTATTTTCCTTTAACTCATCCCCTTCTCCGCTGAGCGTGGGCAAGTATAAACGATATGTGTATATAACTAAGGATAGATCAAAAATTGCGGTTATAACTTTTCACTAAATTATTCAACCATTAGTTTTATTTCAGATGAGATAAAGAAGAAAAATAAAGAAAGTGTGATTAAATGAAGAATAAGAATAAGAAAAAGAGCTAGTTGTAGGAGTTGTATCTCAGTTAAAGGAAATTCCAACAGTAACCCATATCATCAAAAGAAGAATGCTAGTTGAATCTTATGGTAATTACAAATAATATTTTTTCAGGGATTATTATTATTATATGGGTGACAGACCATGGAGGTCTAAGTACTCGCGTTTCTTGACATGGTTTTTTCATAGGGTGGGTCCTTCACTCCCATGCCTATATTTTTGTGAGTGCCACCCATTGGCTAACGGGCCTCACAAATGCCCGAGGGTTGTGAGTGAGTTTTGTATTATTTTATGCTTTGAAAAAAGGCCCGGGTGGGACCGAGACTCGATCTGACAACCTTTGGGTTGGTAGACTGGCGCGTTGCGTGGGGGGACATTTGTATCTTAAAAAGAAACAAGTTGTTTCTCTATTTAAACAGAATTAAAACAACTATAGGATATTTATCAATACGGCTAAGCTATGTAAGGAAAAAATTTTATATACTTTTTTATAGCTATATATTTACATTATTTGCATCATACTTATTTTATTCTTTTCTTATTTATTTTGTATCTTTCCTCTAAACCAAACTTATTTTAATGTATCTTTCTTTTCATAATAAGTACTTATTTTTTATAATTTGTCAAGGGGAGGGGATTTCAACTAAACCGTTTTTATTGATCTTAGTTGGAAAACTAGTAGTCACGTGCCCGAGAATTCTTACCAATGCGCCCCAGAAGCCGATGATAAAAATTTGTAAATAAATATAGTAATATTTAATGTTATGGGTTTCAGTCTTTGCTCCGTATTTAACGGTTTTTATATACCAATCGACATCTTGTTTTTTTCGTGAAAAATAAAGGAAAAGGATTGTTGATTTATTAAATGTACTTAATTAAAAAAAAAATTAAATAAACCAAAAGACACTTCTAATGAAGTAGAGCCTAAATTCTATCTGCCCTCACCTATATAAGGAATATATAGTAAGGGGAGGTATTGCGATCGTGTGAAATTTCGAATTCGAGTTTTCGATGGAACACGTTTTGAAATCCTCTGACACGAAATGTGAGTTAACTGAATAAAACATTAGTACGGGAATATATTGCCAGAGAAATATATAAAAATATCTGGTCTGAAACTAACGGGAATTAATTAAAACTGAAAATAGAGTTGAAAGTTTAAGAGAAAAAAATGTTTTTGGCGGTTCTTTGAAACACATACATACAAATTTGTAATTGCAGTTGTGTTGAAGTTAATTCTAGGAGTAGTTTCCATTTGGTGGAGTCACATTGAAGATATTGATATTTTTATGATTTTCGTAAAAAAATGAAAGCGCGAAATATAATATGGCGAAAAGTTAGTAACGAATTTGTTTATAAAATGCTGAGTAGTTACTTGCCTTAATTTCTTTCATCAGTCGCCTGCTTAAGCAAAGTTGCTCAAGTGAAAAAATGAGTTTAAGATCTAATGATACAGAAATATTTATTATAGTTAGCTCATAAAAATATATTATGAAAAAAAATATATAAATGATAAGTGAAAAATAAATTATTGATATAAGAGCTAATAGTGTTATTAACTATCATTGCAGCTTACAACAGACCATACATGATCAGGTTCGTGCTCGCAGTAGTTTCCACCCCAGCCAGTACGCCCAGACATGCCGAAGACGTACTGATAAGGACTGGAAGGCGGTGACCAATCCGGTTAGTTCTGCGGCAGGTTGGCACGTCACCGGAGTCCGCTTCGCTCATCTCGGGTCCGTTATTTCCTATCTTACATAACCCTTGTTTGGAGTTTAAACCGCGGGGTCCGCTTGTGTTGGTCATATTGTAACCAGCGGGGGACGGAGCAGTACGTCTTAAGTGTTTCTAGAACTGAACAATTTCATTCAATCAAAGAAGGAAGCAAACATTCTCGTAGACAGGTGGTAGGCAATAATAACTAACTAATAAAGAACCATTACCACTAGTTTGTTTGTTTGGTTGTTTAGTGGCGCCAAACTTCATTGGTCATCAAC
>NW_027104988.1:695392-700496 GCF_000696795.3 Halyomorpha halys | reverse complement strand
AACCATTCTCTCCATTATTTTGCAGATACAACTTGTAAGAAAAATTGGGCGGTAGCTAGATGGGATACGCTTATCTTTACCAGTTTTTAGAATTGGAATGACAATAGAATTGCACCAGATGTTCGGTAATTTTCCGGTTTGCCAGACGTAGTTGTAATTAACCATTACCACTAGTATAGGTATGGGGAGAAATTTAAAAGAGGCATAGTTGTTTTAATATAGCTTATTAAATAACCAGTGCATGATTGTATACACATTTATCCAAAAGAAATACATTTGAATGGCTTAGGTTAAGGATATGACAAGCCATAATTTTTAAAACTATAAGAATTTGGGAAAAATGATGCTTTGTTTCTCTATTAATTATTTTCAGTAGTCTAATACCATAATTACAACGTGTTTATCTACAAGATTGTGGAGTAAAAACTATGTAAACCATAAAAAAGAATAGTCAAATTTTTCGAAATGCTTTACTGAACGATTTCCATCATGCAACTTGTCATATTTTTTTTTTAAGCCCTTCATTTATATAATCATATAATTAAGTTAGTAGAAAGCATTTTAATTATATAGAACAATGTGCATGCCGTCACTAAGAACATTTTGCCAATTTCAGGTTATAATCGACTATTTGGTTTCTTAATTAATGTTTATGTTCAAAATGTTTGTTGAGACATATATGCCAAGCAAGCGATACGACAAAAATCAAATGTAAACTTCTTCCAACCGTTGTTTAAAGGTAAAGTTAGTCAGGAAAGCTCTTCCAGAAATTAAAGATAATTCTACTAGGAGATGATGGTTGGGGGTGCGGTCAAAATGAAACACAAATAAGTTGGTGTAGCTTAATTAAAGATAATTTTGTCTCTCTTTTGTAAAAGTTTGACAGCAGTTAACATCTTGATTGAAAGCAAACTGTATTTTTCTTTTGATTACCATTAACTAAATTAGGCAAGAGAAGCAATTGTTTGGAAATGCAATTTTCAAATATTACTATTTCAATTCCGAACGGTTAAATCTTAGTCTACTTTAAGTATTTATAAAAAAAAATAAATAAAATAATAATAATGATAAGTCTGTCTGTCAAACGTCTTGATATATCTTTGGAAGTGATTCCTTAACTTTCAAAATTGCTTTTTAGAAATAATTTTCTATAAAATTCTAAATTCGGGTGATTAACTTAAAAAAAAAAAAAAGAAAGATCCCCAGAAAGGTGCCCCAGCGCATGCCAGGGATGCCTCAAGTGAATGGCATTTTCTCAAAATAGTACAAAAAGAAGTAAAAATTAAAATGGCAAATATGTAGTGCAGTCTATCATTTACTTGGGAATTTTTTTTAAATTTCCTAAATACTCAACCCCATCAGGGACATTGTGGGGACATGTTTATATTTTTTAGTTCCAGAAGCGTGCCGGGAATTTTTTTTTTAACCAAAAAAGGGTGCTGAGGAGAAAAAATTTGGGCACCGCTGGTCTAAAGAACCAATTTTTGTTCTAAAGATGCGAAAACACAATATCTGACATATATAACAAAAATATTAGCGAAGAGATGCACTAATATCCTATCTCAGCGATAGAAACACTTCAAAGTGTTTTAAATAATAGTAATAAGGCCGAGCGAATCAGAAAATTTAATGCCAATACCACCTACGTAACTTCCTCTACTGAATCCCATCAAAACCTAAATTTGCAACCTTAGCTTTAACACAATCCTCCCACCTACACCTCGCCTACTCATCGTTTCAAGCTTTGATTACTTTCTCAGTGATTCATCTAATATCAAGACTTATCATGATACCTTGTATATCAAATTGTACTCAAATGCAGTAATATTTTTTAATTAGCCTTACTTACCTCTAATTGGTATATGGACATTTTTGAATTTAGATGATTAATTCACATACTAAAAATCAATTATAACTCAAATTATCTCAATTATCAGTTAATTATATGAGACAAGACGAAGATGTTGGATTATGTGATAAATGTAAACAATAAATGTCCTTTTTATTTAAATTCTCAAGTTAGATGTCTGGCCTAGTTCCCTTAAATGTGCTTATTTTTTCTAAATAACAATAAATCTAAAATGAGATTTTGATCGTCGCACTGTAGGCCGAGATGCAAATTTAAATAACGACTTTATATAATTTTTTGTTCAAATGTTAAAGTTATGATAAACAAGTAAAACGATAAAGAAGAAAAAGTCATTTCAGAATGGATGAAGTTCAAAATCAGTGAAATAATAAAATAAATAAAGAGTTTGTTTGTGAGAAAACATTTATATATACAAAAATACTTTAAATTAACCCTTACTCTTCTTGATCACTGTCAGGAGACCCTGCTCGAAAGCAAAGGTTCGTGAAGAAGTAACAGAAATGAGATGAGAGAATGAGTATACATTTGGTATATTCGTTGAAGTTATCCGAGTGTTTTAGTGCAATTCCCCGTAAAAAACATAACAGTCGGCTAGTTTTTACGGCGTTTTCTAAAATTCAAAATTAGGCAATATATGTAGGGTATGTTATAATATGTTAGTATATAATAATAGGCAAGGAGCTGGCAACGGATTTATTTAATTAAACGTCTTATATTTAGAAACATTTTTAAGTTCTAAATAATTTTTCTCCCAATAAACACACCATTACAGCAGCCTGGACATCATCTCACCAGAGCAAATTGGGTTCAAACGAGGTCGCCTGCGGACACCACCGAACCAATCTACAGGTGTTCGCTATAGAGCAGATGAAGAACAGAGTGGCAGCCAAGCCTTCTTCGAGTGTATGTCTTATCCAAACCTATTTCGCCTACTGGAGGGGTTCGAGTTATCCACCTTATGCTGACTGATTGGAAGCTATCCAGGGACCAATACTCTTCATCTTTTTAATAGCGGCAGTGGACTTAATGCAGCATCCAGAGGTAGTGGTAGGAGCCTTCTTGAACTACAACGGCATTTACCTTTCTAGCGCCTCACCCCGTCTGGCAGAAGAAGCCGCAGCCACCTTCATCGGAGTTCTGAAGCTTACCGGGGGATAAACCCAGAAAAAGACGGACACCATCATGATGTTGCTCCAAAAAGGAAACAACCCATTACCCAACTACTTTATCGTGAACGCAGTCAACCAGCAGATCTCCATCTCCATCCTATATTTGAGCGTCTCACTGAATAGAAACTTCACCCAGACCACAGGCAAAATCGCAGCGCACTCTATAATTGAATTTTCAGTGATATACCTATTAGACCGAAGCTGATCTATAGTGCATCTCTACGACAATCAGCAATCAAGAACTACGGTCAGACTGATTTTTCATTTAAGGATTTCCTTTCAAAATTTCAACAGTAAGTCTTTTTGTTAAATAAACCGTCTAATTTTGGAATTACAAATTTAAATTTCATACATAATGTTGCTATGA
Source organism: Halyomorpha halys (assembly GCF_000696795.3). Lineage (NCBI taxonomy): Eukaryota > Metazoa > Arthropoda > Insecta > Hemiptera > Pentatomidae > Halyomorpha > Halyomorpha halys. The sequence goes on along the minus strand of NW_027104988.1, from coordinate 697,090 downwards.
AGTGTCTGAGAGTACAGTTTTTTTTCCTGACCCTTCATTAAACTTCGTTTAAGCGTGTTAAGTTATTTCTTTATTTGATATCTCGAACTTGAAAATCAGTTTTTAGTTGTACGCCCTTTCACAGAGTGAATCTTTCAATTTCAATCAGTCTATGACAACCAAAAGATATAATAAAAAAAAAAAGAGAGCAGTCTTGCAAATTCTTCGTTTGTGAATAACGAAAATTAAAAATCGCATTTGATTTAAAAAGTTCTTTTTGTACAAATACTTTTATTACTATCCAAATAATACCCTAAAAAAGTTTTTGGAGTTTTAACATAACACTATTTTGTATAACAGAAGACTACAGAAGAAAAACCAGTTATCTTGGATATCTTTTTTCCTAAATGTTCAGGAGAACAAAATTTATCTTGGAATGATCTGTTCTTTACCCTTTTCCAGTATTCATCAACACCAATTTTGTACCGTTTAAGCTTGTTTTCTCATATTCTGACTTTACTATCGTTTCATCATTAAAAAAAAATCAAGTCACATCGTTTCTTTTCTACCGACACCATATTACATATTACACACAGTTTTAACGAAAACATCTGATTATACGACATTTTAATGACAGAAAAGTGTTATTGTTAGATATCTAGGTTAAATATAATCCGGAGGAAATCGCTTGGAACTGAATCACTGACAAGGAGTTTTAGAAAGTTATATATAAAACTACGTTGTGACTCTAGTTGTAGGTCGATAATGAAGAAGTTTAAATAATTATCAAAACCCGTTTTCAATACAACTATAAATAATTATTTTTTCATTTAAATACTTTTAGAGATATCCTATAAAACATTAAGATGATATTTACAATTATAACAACCAAGCCATTTCGTCTTAGATCTTTAGGGTTAGTCATGAATTAGATTTAATTGAACTTTCTTCAAGCCAACCAGTGAAATAAAAACAATATTAATGTATAATCTATAAATGTTATAGAAATGTGTCTCCGAACTAATTTATAGTTTTACATTTTTTTAAAATGAAATTCAGCAGTAATTATGAACATTAAATATTACAATAAAAAATTACAACTTATAATCAAAATATTAAGGGGGGATTATTAAAATGGACTTTTAATTTAATTAATTTACTTTGTTTACCAATCTTAGAAGGTTTTCTTGCGACTCTATTACTATTAACTAAATAGTTCACATTCAAACAAGAGTTTCAAACAACGGTACCTCCACATGATTAAATAAATTTAAAAAAAAATAGACGATCAACTTTAATTTTGCAGGATACCTATAGATTTTTACTTACATTGAGAATTCATGAATGATTTCTCAGGAATGATTAGTTCATTTTTTTTTCTTTAATGTTTGATTATTTTTTCCTTAGATTTACGAAGTCAGTTTCACAGCTTAAATGACAAAAACTTTATCATAATGTCAGCAATATACTATAGTGTAATATTGCAAGTTGTTCGCCCTTTTTGAAGCTCATGTATTCTTTCAACATTTTCGAAATTATAAAATACATTCTTCACAATAATTAAACAGGTTGCAAAGGCATCAATATTTTTTATTTATCTACTAGCCTACATATTTAAGAGTATTTTAAAACAATTTTGAGCATTATATCATTTCTGAGACACAACATGATTTTTTTTTTTTTTTTTATGGTTTTTGAAAAACAAAATAACAGTAAAAA
>NW_027104988.1:693413-694952 GCF_000696795.3 Halyomorpha halys | reverse complement strand
TTACTAAAATTATTATTCCACACTAAATGCACTTTTTCCGATATAGCCAATTTAAAAAAAAAACTAAAATGCCAATAAAAAACAAAAACAATAAATATTAGGGCAAACAAATTTTGCCGGTATCATCAGAAAAGTAATGGGAACAATTATGTCAAGTTTTATCAGATGTGACTGTCTTAATCTAGGTGACTCGTCATGATCATACTTTAACAATCAACGTACAATTTATAACGACAAAGGAACGGTTTTGATAAGGTAGTTACGAAAGCAAGCTTCATGGCCGACAGTCTTAGGATTAAAGAACGAGTTGGCAACGTCACCTGAGAAGGGACTTACGCAGCAGCATATGCTAGCTGTCAGTCACTGGGACAAATAGAGCACTACGTTAATAAGGTTTGCGGGCCCGTGTTCCCAATGGATCGCTTATTGTTAGTGTGCCTGGTGAAAGGGGTCTATAGGGGCTTTATCTGCCTTGTGGGGGCGAAGGCACAATAAAAAAGGTTGACACGACAGTTCCAAAGCAAAGTGGATCAATTGCGAAGTGGGCAATCAGGATACAAGAGGTCTTTTCGGGAGCATGGTAATTGCGTTCCGGAATTGGATCACTTGACATATAAAAGAAAAAAACGAAAAAATACTTTTAATTTACAATAAAATAATTTTTATTATCATTAACTATTTACCGAAATAGCCAGAATATCAAATAACTTTGAGGAACCAACAACTAAAACATAAAATAATTTTATACAATCAAAATTCATAATCAGAAAGATTTTGGGACGAACTAAACTCCATATTTTAAGTGAAGATAGTTCTGATGTGCTTTGTTCGGTATATTGCAACACAGGGACTGCGCGTTAGATAAGTCTGGGAAGAAGGATGTAATAAATGAGTAGAAAGATTTGGAGAAATCTATAAGAACACGAATAGAGTAGAAACGCCATTAGGAGGTGATTTAACAGAACATTTAAACTTTTAGAATTATGTTAGTTGACGAATAGCATTCCTTTCAATTCTTATAGGTAAACCTCTCTCAAAGCAAATTTACTTTAGATTAAATAAACAAATAAAAAATAATGTTATAAAATGAATTAACCTGGCGTTCATACTTCTACCACCAGTAGGAGATCATAATACCACTAGGCAGAAAAATGTACCTATAGTAGACATTTGAATTATGTTATAATAAATTCTATTAATGATCGTTAGTCTATATAAAAATATAAAAATAATAGCAAAATACAAAGTTACAAAACGTAATACAGTTACACTCTTTAGTTCAATAAATTGTCCTCTTTAGTTCCAGTTTCATTTAAATATCTAATCAAAAATACAAACTAAAAAAAAAAAGTGCTAAATTAAAGGAAGTCGCTTTTATTGAAAGATCAAAAAACTTCAGTTCATTATTCGGTATAGTATCAAATATTTATTTTTATCTTAAAGTAAAATGTCATTGGGGCGCGGAATGTACTGCTCGGGAGTCTTTCTTGATGTAGAACAGGCTTTTGATCGAGTCTGGCACCCAGGACTGCTATACAA
>NW_027104988.1:690016-692235 GCF_000696795.3 Halyomorpha halys | reverse complement strand
GTGAACCTTTAAAATGACGACAGTTACGAACGAGGAATTCAAAATGAACCTTTGCTAGCAAACTAACCGTAAAGTGTAATGAAAAATGAAAAAAATGCACTGTCGAATTTTGTTGGCGTATTGACTCAACTGTGACTCTAAGGTGTAATTTGTACCTTTGCAGTATAAACATTAACAGTGGAGAGTAGATTGTCTTTTTTTTTTTTAAATACTAGCAACCATGTGTTACATAATCGATTATTAAAACATAACAACGCCAAATTCCAACTCTTTTGTTGTTCCAAATCCTCATTTTTTATATCGTAAATCTGAAGTGCTTACTTCTAGTGCATTCACTGTTGTAATTTTTTTTTTTTTTGTAGAATTCCATGGATAATTTTTAACAAGCCAATAGACAGGAAAATTAGGATTGAGGGGAGCTTTTTGTAAGGGACATCACCAATCCTATCTAAATTTAAATTATAATTATTATGAATTACTTTTTTATGTAAAAATATACATGTTAGTTAATAGATATATGTAAAATGGTCGACTGTTCAAAGAAAACACACGAATGGAAATCGATAGTTAGCAATTATATTTCACATGGATTGTACGGAGACTGGTATGATACCTTAGTATCATAGTAAAAAAAAAATTGTGTTTAATAATTTCATATAATTAAGATACCTAATTTTTGAGATATTAAAATAAACGTAGACAGGCAAAAATAAAAATCAAGGAAATATTTATTTGTGAAACGCTTTTCAAAATATTTCGTATAAAGATTACTTATGGAATAAGGAGGATTCCACATAACCTTGAAAGCATAGTCAAAAGTTGCTCCAACTGGAAAAACCTGTTTGTAAATGGAATGAGTCACACTCCTTTTAAGGTTATTTCGAAATTTCATATAAAATTATACTTAACAACAACTCTTTGATCATCGCTCTGTTAGAAATTGGTTTTCGGTTCAGAACATAGAGGTAATAATCAATATAGTCGTCCTAACTTATTGGGACATGATTGGTATTCAGAAAAGGAAATAACAAAAAGATCAATATTTCGATATAAGAATAATTAACTGTTGATCTATAAAATTGATTGCAAATGAAAACATAACTGATCCACAACTTTCCGCAGTAACAAAGATAGAATCTATATTTACCGACATAGATTACTAGACACTTCGCAATCCTATTGTTCCAGCAGGATATAGAAAGAGTCTTCACATAGCAAACCGACAAGTATAAAAGTATGTAACCCGTTAAAAAAAAAAAGAACAGTTAATACCACTGCTAATATCAGTAGAAAATAGTCAGCTTTACGACAGGAAAGGGCGTCTTAAATAATTAAGACACCGGTTTCTTTAAAAAAAAAAAAAAAAACATATCAGAGAATTATTAAGAAGGAAAAACGGGTTAGGTGGTTAAATAAATGGGATGAGTATTAGCAGATATTCACTATATATTAGCAGATAGCATATAGACAACATGCTGGATGCCAAAATTAATTAAATGTTATATTGTTGAATGTTTTTAGAGTAAAAATGAAACAATATACAACATCCCTTTTCTAGCTTTGTAGAAAGTTTGAACAACTGAATTGAGCCATGTACAAACTCTGAGTTGGGCACAAAGTAATGGAAATTACAATTATTGTCATTTGAAACAGAAAAAGTGAGAACATGGACTGCTACAACCCATTCCTTGATGGTCTTAGTACTTTGTAAGGAAACGCTGTAGCACTAAGGTGATTTCTTCATGGTCAAGCTCGACCGCCGATTATTCCCCAATTAAGGGTACCCACCCTATGAGGCTGTGTGGACCCAAACCCACGGGGTGACTCACAGCTACATTAACAGAATAAATAATTATCTGCCCCAGCCGGATTAGAACCCGAGTCGGTGTAATTAGGAACAAAGTACCTTACTCACTGTGATCCTACTCCCTAATTTTATTTATTTATTGATATTTACAACTGGATAAAAAATACAACAAGTAAATTTGATCATAATGACATAACATTATAAACAGTAGTAAAGCCAATATACCAATGTAATTTCATTCTACTATCTGAAAATTTGTAAACTCTCGCCAGATAAAAATCTCACTATACAAACCATGTAATTATTCTTAGGGGACATATGTCCCAGAATAAAGTTATTTTTTCATTCATTTAATGATAATGATATGATACAGCATGTAGAGAAACTACCCAGTAGTAGAACTCTAAAAACA
>NW_027104988.1:684015-689759 GCF_000696795.3 Halyomorpha halys | reverse complement strand
TGTGATATGGAACTGGAGAGTTTGGGATGCAATCAAAGGGTTATTACTAACTGTGAGCATACATGTGTCATCAGCATACGTGGTAAGGATAGTGTCAGGAGTTGTTGGGATGTCAGCTGTATACACGGTGAGAGGATGGGACCGAGGATACTACCTTGGGAACACCAGCAGATTGAAAATAGAGGGATAAATAGGAACCATTGTGGTTTACTTCTCCCTAATTTAAAAGTAGAAAATAAAATTACAATCGTGATAAGTAATTTCAAAAACTTGATGAACCATTGTAATTGAAGTAATGACCTGAAATTAGTATTACTTTTTGAACCAAAGTAATCGCATGTAAATTTATTAATTTCAATTATTTTTTTAATTATCATCAATTAATTTTTAATTAGTAATTTCAACATTGAAGACCAGCAGGTAATACGAATCTGTAAGTCTCTTTGGCAGGTTTACTTTGACTAGTTTATGTGTATTATATGTTTAACTGACAGAAATTGAACCTAGGTTATGAAAGTATGTTGACTCAATTTGGAGTACGTTCTGGAATTATATTGAACACCGATGAGTAATACTGAAGGAGATAGTATCAGGAAGGATAAAAAAGAAATAATAAGTATGTACCTAATAAGCTAATAAGGTAAAACAAACTGTCCGTTTATAACACAATTAAAATCTTTAGAAAATAATTTAAAACCACAACTTATTTGTCCCATGGCCCATTAGGTCCCTATGAGGTTCTTATAAGGCATGATAAGGCCCTTCAATAACGCAGAAAATTAGACTTTGTAACCAAATATCATACGAAAAAAATATATATTTTTTAATCCTTCAGAGGAAAAGCAATATTTCGAAACTATTTGTTGGAAATATCATAAATTTCTTGTCATATTTATTTTCAACTTAATTAAAAGATCAACAGGTAATTGTCATTTATTTTTGAAACGGAATGTTTCTATATTTATAATAGGCTCTTAATTAAGATTATAAACACACGTTTGGGTAGTGAATAGTATTAATTAAAATAACATTTCAGCTATTAATTCTAAATAAACAAACCGACATGAAATGTAAATGTTAAGATGATGTACCCTTTTTTGCCTATGATACAGCAATTTTCACCATTCCGTATTGACACAATCGTTAATATGCTAAAAGATGCTTCCAAAAAATAGCTAAGTAGCAAATATCATTTTCACAAAACGACAGCCTATAGTTCCATCGATTATTAATTTAAATAATTCCCCCACCCATTTTGCCAAAACAGTTAAATACTTAGGAGTGACTTCAGATAGAAAACTATTGTTCAACTACCACATTAAGTAAAAATTGGAAAACGCAAGAAAAATTCTAAATCAAATGTATCCATCCTTTAATAAACAAATTAAAATGATCCAATAGAAATAAATTGATAATATATAAAAAGGCACTAAGATCCATCTTAACTAATACCTGTCACATGTAGAGTTTTACCAGTTCAACCAATATAACAAAATACAAGTATTTAACAACAAATGTCTAAGAATCATTAATAACTACCCATATCTAAAATGCACACTGAATTAAATAAAGACACTGTACTGAATTACATTTATAAACTTAAGCATAATTTTTTCCAGTCTTACCCAAACTCATTAAACCCTCTAATCACAGAAACAGGAAATTACACGAAAACAACAACCCGTAAATATAAACACAATGAACTGAACATAAATCAATGATCTGTATTTTGTTTTACCAAAATGTAAAATAGAGAAGTTTGTATAATGAAAGTGTAATTAGTAGCAGGAAAATCGTATCGTATAAGGGGGTATTTCAAAACAATATTATAAATATTGTACATTTTATATGTATGCAATAAAAATATGTTAAACAAAAAACCTTAGAAAGGTTAAACTCAAGTTTTCGGATTTTCGTACGAATATATGACACAGAAAAAAAAGAACAAAAAAAAAATTTAATAAAAAATCAAGGTTGTACTTCTTGCTTAATACAGAAAATTTCCACATTTTAGTTACATTATGGTACAAAATTTAAGTCTCCTGCATTATACAAGTAGGAGAAAAATTTGAAACTATTTTGAAAAAACTGGACCGAGTTTTATTTCTGATTTAGGTGTCAAATCGTTAACTGTTAGGATGGAGAATCCAAATAGGGCCTCAGTTTTGAAGAAAAAAAAAAGTTTACCTACCGCCTTCCGTCCTTAAATAAATAACAATTTTGAAAGATTTGTGATATGTTTTTCTAGCTTAATAGTTCAATATTTTGATGGCTTATTTTTAAAGCAATAGGGTCCTTTTACGTACTGAACTCATTTACCTACTGCCACTGATATAAAATGAAATATAATTTTTCTGAGGCTCTTGGAATGCGCTGGGCCCTAATATGTAAAAGCGTCAAGGATAAGTTCTAGATTTATCTAAAAAAGTTTCATAAAAAAAACACATGCGGGGTAAGTTTAGAAACGTAGTTTTAAAAAAAAATACATATTTAATTATTTTGTTTAAAAATTTTCTTTTGTAATAAATATATTTTAAACCAAGCTAACACATTTTTTCTTTTATAATAAGTAATTCGAATTCATTATTTATTTTAATACTATATGTTTGATATTTTTTTGAAAAATCAATTGCAGTTCTGAAAAATTAATATATTTTTAAAATTCAAGAAATTTCGGAATTAATAACTGTAATGGTGGTAGAAGAGAAGACTGACAATCGGTACAATCACTTATTGGAGAAGGGATTCATTCCTTAGACCTGCTTCACTTAATTTTGAATAATGACAGCTAGAGTTGATAGCAAATAGCAACCACTCCCTTCTGTCGAGGCCAAGATAATTTGTATCAATGTACCTGGTCCTTTTTTGAGTGTATTAACTCCTGAAATCAGCTATTCTCCAATAGCTGGTTGATACAACCTAATGAATAATAATTGAATAATTAATAAAAGAATAAAAAAAAAAATTGGTGATCCTTGGGAGCAGTGGCATACGCAAACCCCAGCGCACTACCCCACTGCTCCCGCACCCCGTATGCCAGAAATGGCAAGGGAGGGGGATAAAAAAAAAAAATTACAATCTAATCAAACCCTAAATGTAAATGATGCCATATTCTTAAGCAATAATAGATCTTGTCTACCCCTAAAGAAACACGGTGGTAATTGTTTACGAACGACCTGGCATTAGAGAATGAATAATGAATAAATAATAATAATAAAAGCTGAGAGAACCCGAAAAGGTTCGATGCCGATACTACCAATTGTTCTCTGCATACATGTTATGTTTTAATGCAATTCTCCTATCTACGTTTCGGTCTATCCCTCGGGCGTTTACCTGTCGGTTCAGTGTTACTTAAAATTTTAGGGTTCTGTTCATTACTTATTAAGTAATGATTTCATGGGACTTCATTAAGTCTACAACCTTACAGGCCCATGTTATAGGCCGCTATAAGCGGAATTATATTTGCCGACTGCAGTTCCATCAATTCAGCGTTGTGTAGTCTTCTAAATTCTCCCCTTAATTCATCCTTATTCGGTCCGAATATTTAACGTAATATTTTATAAATGAAATACTTGATAAATGAATAGAAGTGAGTAAAATTTATTAAGGCACTTCTTAGTTAAGTTTTGCAACTGCATAAGAAAATAGGCTCAAAGGATCTTTTTTCGAGCCTATGTATTAAAACGTTGCATTGCAAAAATTTTAACGTTAAGTTGCAAACAAATCCTTACAAAATGGAATATTCTGTTTTAAATCTGTCTACTGATTAGATATGAAAAAGAAACCGAAAAATAGGAAAATTTCCATAAAAAATAAAGAGCCGATAACACAGCAGTGTCCGTGGTAATTACATATCACGAGTTTCCAGTGAAGGGGAAATATTGGAAGGAAAATTGTGAGTTTTTCTGAAAATCTTCCATTTCAGTCGGCTCATTTCTCAGAGAAGTCAGCGTGGTATCTTCTAACCATAACGTGGTGGTAACTAAACTTTCATAGTACTGCTATATCCATAGACATGATGATTTCTTATCAGAGACCTCTAATGACTGTTATATCCGTTATCAATAGAGGACCTGAGATAGAAAACAGAAGGTTGGAGTTGGTACGGAGCATGTAAAGGAACGATAAGTATCTATTTTTCCGACCAATTCGGAACCAAAATTTGGAACATTAAGTATCATCCTTATGGATGATATTACGAGTGAAAGAATTAAGAGCACCAATCATTTAAAGTTCCTAATTATTGTATAGAGGACGAATATGATGGTCTGCGAAGCTCTTTGACTATCTACTTCTTTTTCTATTATTTATTTCATACCGCTTTTTAAACATTGCTCGATTTAACTATCTTAAAGTCTCCTCTTCCCGGTTTAAGCTAATATTTCAAAATTGATATAGAAAAATCGCTCCTCGGGGGTCTTAGTGAGGCGGGGAAGGGTTGCCTTTTTTTGCTTTAAAGCAGGACGTTCAGATTATTCCTTGGAAGGGGAAGGGAAGAAGATAGGCTTGAAGATAAATATTTTGATATTTATTCATTTTGTACAATTATTATTCTGTCACAGAAACTACCAATACGAAAAATATCCTAATGCTTGTGGTTTACATCCTTACACATATTACTTTTTGGTGTTATTATTGCTATCCATTTTATAGACGTTTTTGAAAGAATAGGAGAAATAAAAAAAATAAAGTAAAAACCATACACAGGATGTTTAAAATTGAGACTAAGATCGGATTGCATATATTTGAACTCTCGTGATTATGATTAATTAAATGAACTTTTCTTTAAAAAAATTGGAATTTTGGATATGTCCAAGTGAATGTAAAATTCATTGAGACTTTGAATCTTATCGATTCAGTCTTTTGTAAGTCGCTGATCAAAATGTGGTCCTAGGAAGATCTGTTCAATCAGGATAGGAGGAATACTATCGAAGGATAGTTCAGAATGGTAAAAGTTTTACGACGAAGAAGAAAAATATTACTTATGTAAACTGATATCCCACTAATGACTGAAAATGTTCAAGTATTATTCGAATGAATATTTTTAAATTATTATGGAAACGAGAAGATAACACATTGTGACGACATGAGCGGACGGGATCCATGATGGTGCCAGAAGCTGGAGATTTGTCACACACACCTTTCTTTGTCCTTTGATAGAGGCTGAGTTACCTCACGGGCGGTAACTTCTTATTTTACCTCCGGTCTCATCAAAATGACATAATCATCTCCTCCACAAAAAAATAAAGGAGTTTTTATTGTTAAACCATCAGAGAAGACGAGGGAATGGAGCCCAGTGAAACCACCCTAATAGACCATTTCAACGAAACTATCACGAAGAGGAAAAAAACAACTCCGTTTGTAACAAGAGGTTGAAAGCTAAAGCCTCGATGGAACATGTGGATGTCCGATCACGAACCTCGTGGCAAAATACTAAACATCTTACAAAGTAGTATTTTAATATTTGCATTTTAAATCATTGACAAATCCTTCTATAAATAATAACGTGACAGGATATCTTCTGCTTTAAAGACTCAGATTGTTCCTTGGAAGGGGGAGGGAGAGGATAGGCTTAAAGTCGGTGATATTTTGATATTCATTTTGTACAATTAAAATCTCCATTGGTATAAAATATGCATTTTTATCTTTCAGTTTATCATTTGAGCTAATTTCTTTCAGCAATTTTGGCAATAAACATAATAAAATAATTAGATCCTTGCAACTTATAACACAATTAAATTCCA
>NW_027104988.1:680612-682396 GCF_000696795.3 Halyomorpha halys | reverse complement strand
TAAACAGATAAAAAAAAAATATTATACATTTACAGTTGATGACCGCACCCCCCGACAAACTTCTCCAATCATTAATATTAATTAAATAGCTTAAAATATTATATTTGTAACAGATCTATTATGTACACGTTCAAATATTCTTTATTTTTAAGCAACGTTTTGATCTTTTCCATTGGCCTTGTATTTCTACACTATACTTACAACAAATACTTCCAGTATTTATGAAAACATATAATTTTAATAATAAGAATGGGGAGTAAAAGAAAAATGTATCAAAAGGCCAATGGAAAGGGTTAGAATGTTGCTAAAATATAAAGAATATATAAATATAATATAAAAGAACTGTTACAAAAAAAATTAATAGCTTTATTATAAAAAATGTTGGTTTAATGAGTCCTAAGGATTTTTTTCTCAATCATTTTTATTCATATTTAAAACTAAAAATGAACCTCACTATAAAAATAAACAACAATGATATAATTATATTTAACTAAATACTATTTAATAATAAGTGTTGTTATTTTCAATATGAAATAGTATCTAGGATAAGTGCTTAGAAAGGGATAGCACATAGAAAGGACACAAAGACTTGTTATTCTTTCTTCAGGACTTACTTTTCAATGAAAAATGAAGCAAGCGTCCGCCTACTTTTAAAGCTGAATTTAAAAGTAGGCAGACGCTTGCAGATTGAAAGTGCTATCGGTTTTTTATATTTGTAAATCTTCTGTTAAGATTAAGATATAAGTGAAATAAATACCTGACCTGTTTTAATTTTTTGTTCTCCAAATGATTAGAAATCAATATTGTCTTAGAGTTGATCACGTTTTGTCGATATCCAATACCATCTAACGTCAACAGGAAGCCATAGTACTTAGGAGCAAATAAGAGGTTCAAATGAGAGTAGGATAGACCTCTTCGGGCTAGTTTTTTTTTTTTCTCTCGAAGAAAAAACACTAGCGTTTAGAGTTCCGGATAAAACGGGATGAGGAGGATCTCTCTTTAGTAACAAGTTCAAGTTAGCAGACCAACATAAAAACATGTCAACACATGGTAGACTAATAGATACAAATAAGGTGAATGTTAATATAATAAAATCAAAGACCTTATCCAGTAAAAATTTAAATTAATTTATATTATAAGTATTTCTTCCTATAATACCTAGCTCAGTCTGCATTAAAAAAAAAATCCGAAGAATGTAACCTACGAAGAATTATTATTTTATTTTATCAACAATAATTACATCTTTTCAAATTGTAATAATAATATTACAAAAAATGATGATAATAGCATAATAACAATTCCCATTAGCTTAAACATTAATTAACATCTTACAATTTCAAACCAATCTTTGGTTAAAAAAAAATAATCAGGAACGATTAAATTAATAATTTTAAAAAATAACATACAATTATAATAAAACGTTTATTATCCCAGAACGCGACACGTCATTAACAATACATTTGCATACAAAATAGCATTTCCAGTTTCTTAATAAACAAATAACATTTAAAGTTTTCAAGTTTTTTATGTAACATAATCTGTCAAAGATTAAACTTTTATACGTAAAAAAAAAAAAAAGATATTTTAGAAGAGCAAGTAAATATATCTTGTATCTACAACTTAAGCTCTCTCTCTCTCTCTCTCTCTCTCTATATATATATATATATATATATATCGGTCCATCACCTTTATCAAACCTTTGCATATTAGTTAGTAGATGTTCTTTAAATAAATAAGTGTATAAGATGCATTTTATCATTATAGCAGTTTATCATTTGAGCTAA
>NW_027104988.1:675490-680562 GCF_000696795.3 Halyomorpha halys | reverse complement strand
TATATATAGCTAAAGTTGTAGATACAGTAACCCCCTTAGCTTCTGGTGTAAACTGTTTTTTGAAAACTATTACCGTGAAGTCAGAATAAACCTTTAAAGATAAATATTATCGTTTTTAATGTCGACTCCACAATTTTATTTTGTTTGAGTAAGAGCTTAAAACATTAAAAAAATTACTTTTCCGTCAGGTAATATATATATTTTCTATCTGATTTCTAATTTTGACAATATAGACAAACAGTACAGCAATTCAGTCTGTCTTTTCATTTTGACTTGATGAATTGCTATTTTTTTTTTTTTTTTTATCTAATCTCGCATACTTCAAAATATACAACATTCTAAATTCGTCAACGAGTCAAATATTATTTGCTATTACTCATTAAATAATACCAGTACTTCCTTTTTTTTTGTAATACAGAAAATTCTTGAAATTTTCCTTTAGACGGTTTGTAGTCACTACATTGATTCCTTATTAGCTGATTTAAGGTGAAGGCAGGTAAGTACATTAAGTTAAGATGGACTATTAATAATTTAACAATAATTTATTAATTATTACTAACGTTTCAACCTAACAACAAGCCATTCTCAAGTACATAATCACAATATTAAGAGACGTTACTGATTAAAAGATAGCTTGTTACGCTAATAGGTATTGATGTAATTAATATATTTATGGTAATATTATATGGAAGTATTAACAGCCCATCTTTACCTGATTCACTGTATTGAATTTCTTTGCAAAGTTGATAAGAATCGTTATTTTTGGACCATCGGTTCCGTCCATATTTCCGAATCGAATTTATAATGTTAGATACCCAATCGACGCAGAATAAAAGGAATATAAAAGCTTTCTAACACGACTTTGGAGCTATGAAGCAATAACTGAAAAAAGTTCAAAATTTATTTTTTATTTTTGCCGTAATATAAACAAAAGTGGAGGTACTAGAAATTTGCATACTTATATTTGTCGTCAAATAAAGCGATTTAAACGATCGCTTTTCGATCAAACGTTTATTTTAACCAGCGTCCCTCGAACAATCCAATTTTCTGGCTTTAAGAAGGATTTTATAATTTTTTTTATTGAATTACTTGAAATGTTCTTTCATTATAGATTCTACTGCCGGATCTTCTCTACTCAACTGACGGATGCGAAGCCCATTTTCTATCTCCACTTTTCCGGCTCCTTGGTTTGGCGTAGAACCTAGTTACGCTTCGGTAAACAGTTTTTATCATCGAACAATAGTGATTTCCATCACCTTTCTTTACCTCTTCCAGAGTTCGACAGTCAGTCTGGAAGAAGTGAGCAAAGGTATGACAATAGCTCTGTGTGGTTAAAAAGCTCCGTTACTACTAATAGCGTTGTCGTTGAATTACACTAACATTTTTGAATGTGATTCTTATGTAATTTATGATTCATTCAATCGATAATGAGAGTCAAGAATCAACATTTTGGCAATGTTTTGATGAGGGTTATACATAATTCTCTCCTAATGTATGTAGCATCATGGTCTGTTTAGCATGCTAATATTATTGTAACTGAACTATAAATTAAACAGATAAAAAAAAAATATTATACATTTACAGTGTGGGTGATATAAAAACTCCTTCGGTCAACAACACGAAAATGTATACAGGATTAAGTGATGGAATAAAGAAGTATTTTAGGAGCAATGATGAGTGTGATTTTTTCCCTTTTTCCTTTTTTCTTTTTGTTTTTGAAACCGCTCTCACGTAACTTCTATATAAATTGAAGATCAAGTTAGACCTAAAAATTCAAATTTAATAATAGATTAAAAAATAAAATCTCTACCGCTTCTACCCATGAAGGGTTAAGGGCACAGTACTTTGTAAGGAAGTACGATTACTAGACCAACGATTGTGCAAGAGGTTTTTTGGTCAGAATCACGCTCGACAGAGAGACTTCTACCCAATTAATGAGGATAGGAGGACTCGAGGAGGGTCCAGACCCCACAGGGTTGACTCACAGTTACTATGTAACAGAAAACAATTTTCTGCCCAGCCGGATTCGAACCCGGGATCTTGAAGTAGCATCGTGCCTTACCACAGTGCCACTGCGCTCCCTAAAAATCTTCAAACCAATATTTTTTTTTTTTTATTTATTTATTGATATTTACAACTGTATAGAAAATACAACAAGTAAATTTTATCATAATGACATAATGATATGATACAGGATGTAGAGAAACTACCCAGTAGTAGAACTCTAATATTATATTAAATTTACAATTTTGCCAACAAAATTGCTCAAAAAATATCTCGAAGATTGTCCAGTATCAAAATCAAAAGGATCTATGTCAATTAAATATGTATATATTCGGGAGCTGGGTGGGCTACTAACTCGAAGGACCAGGATTCGAAACTGGCATAGGCAGACAATTATTTATTCTGTTAATATAGCTCAAGTCAAGAGAGTCAACCCTGTGGGTTATGGAGCCTCATAAAAAGGTACCCTTAATTTCGATATTAATAAGGAAAAAATCTCTCAGTTGAACACGTCTAAAATTTTACCGCTTTGTATGACTCTTCATGGGATGTAGCTGTTCTGATTATCATTATTATTTACAAACATGTTTAAGATACATAGTGAGAATCACAGTGGACAAACTACCAAAAGTCATTAATTTTGATTCAGACAACAGAAAGAAACAAAAAGCACTTTTCATCGGTTTTGCAAAATAAATAGGAGGGAAAATTTTATTTTTTTGTAATCTTTCAATCCAAATCTTTGTATTGGTTAGTGCTCACAATATTTTGAAAATATTGTATAAAGCTAAAATGATTCCAGTGGTAAGGAAGCTTTTAACAGTTGTTTTATAAACAAATTTAAACAAACAATACAAAGCTGTATTGTTTTGTAAACAAATAGTATTATGTGCATGTACTATGTGCCTATGCCCACATGAACATGTAAAGGAAGTGTTCATGTGGTGAAAGTTTATTTCAACAATTTGCTTCTTGAGTACAAATCACACCATGATAGAGGCGAACAAAATAACACTTGCTTAACCACTTATCAGCACTTTTTCAACCCTTGATTAACATTTTTTAAACCTTTGAAAATTTGTTTCGATTTTAAACGAACGAAGAAAAAATTGCTAGGGAAGTTGTAATTTGACTTAAATATTTCAGTAAAAACGTTGTTTTCTCTTTTTGATTACTGGTTTCGGAAATATATAATCATATATAGCCAGTTTTCTCAATGAGGCGACCTAGAATACAATGCAAAGACTGAATAATAGTGATCACATTATTCTGAAAGAATAATTAAAATACATATCATAAATCTTCGTGTCATGACACAATGCCATAAACTTTAGCTAACTTAACAGTATATACAATTTTTTTCTTTAATCTATTCTTTTCTAATGCCCTGACTTTCGGATCTATATTCTTCAGATTAAGTGAGAGAAAGTATATCGGCGAAAGTATTGTTATTCACATTTCCTTATATAGAAGAAGATTTAACCTTTGCTTACTTCCTAAAAGAACGATACGGTGGGTAAAAGATGAATATGGCAGGGTAGAATTACATTGCGGTGGTAAAACGTTCTGGCACAGAATGAGGCTTCATCGAAATCATTCTAATAAAAGAGTATTAGTGATTTTAGAGAGTCATTTTGAGGGATGATGCAATTAAAACTTTCTAAAACGATAAATGATTTATTTTATAAATATCAATATTCAAATAAATGGAAATAATACGTATGAACTCTCAGTGTCTATTTTCTTGACATTATACAGTACAATCATTAGTTATTTATCTTGGCCAACAAAACCGATGAAAAGTGATTTAATTGTTTCATTAACTGGTATATGTTAAATAACAATCACGAAAAAAATTGCTAGAGCGGAAAGAAAATGTCGATACCACCAAAAACCACTCGTCCAGCAAGAGTCCAATTCACATACAAATTATAAATTCTCTAAATAAATTAAATGAACCCCACAATGTTAAAATCTGTGAAAAAGGTTTGTCTGGACAAAATTTTGGCTGAAATTCTCATTATTTTCATATGGTACTGTGACAATAAAATTTTGGCTGAAATTCCCACTACTTTCATATGGTATTGTAACAATTAAATTTTGGCTGAAATTTCCATTATTTTCATATGGTACCGTGACAATAAAATTTTGGCTGAAATTCCCACTATTTTCATGTAATACTGTGGCAATATTGGCTATTATTATCACCTTTTACAGTTATCTGAAATTTTTTCTCAAAGAAAAAAATTTAGAACGTGGAAAAATGAACAAAATATTGTATTTTAACAAAGAAAGTAATTTAAAATGTTCTACAGCGTGTAAAACACAAACTACTTGGAGAATTTTTTGTAATAGTACTTTACAAGGATTTATAACAGGACACTACTCCTTGGTAAATGAACATATTTTACCTCCAAAAGGGTTATATCCTTCCAGTCACAAAAATAATTCTATGATTAAGAGCTATAAGCTTGGAACAAACAAGGCGATGCATGGAAACGATGTGGGCGAACCAGTACTGCCCAGTATCTGATTAACTATCATCACAACAAGAAATAATATGTTGAAACTACTTATGAAAACACATAATCGAATTTTTTAAATAAAAATAAATTAAAAAGAAACAGTATGTTGGGAACAGAGTCCAACGTCTAAAGGAATTTCCGAAACTATAAATGCCAGGTTCCGCTCGTTTTGGTTTATCGTTAATTAAAACATTGAAAATTATAGGAAAAGAAAATTCTGTAACCGTATTAAATGTTTTCACCAAAGGAAAAATATATACATAATAATTAATAGTAAAGATAAGGTATATATTTTGGTTTAGTAGTGCTAGTAAACTAAAATGAAACAATGAAGTTTTATACCAAACAAAACAATAAAGAAAATATAAGAAATTGATTAATATAAACAATACAAAACATAGGATAGGTCTTCTTTAATACAAAATAAAATACTTATGGTTCATAGTAAACTAATAACTTCAGCTGGATGAAAACCAATAGTAATGTCTATCTGACCTCAAGTTGAGTAGGAAAGCCGTGTAGATGATAACCGTTTAGCACAAG
>NW_027104988.1:673298-675050 GCF_000696795.3 Halyomorpha halys | reverse complement strand
TATATCTCAGGAATTATGTGACGTACAGATGTCTATTAGCACTCAAATTAAAGCTAGTTTAATAAGCTATAAAGTAGTTTACGACGTTTATTTTTGTAGGAGTAGTAGTTTTCGTGAAATTTGCTAAAATAAATTGATTTATAGCTGTTCGGACAAATTTTCATTTGCCAAATTTATATTCATATGTGAATATCATAAAAACTACTACCCCTACGAAGAGAAGTGTCATAAGCTACTTTATAGTAAGTTAAATTTCCTTTATTTTGAGTGTTGGCAGACATAAGTGCGTCTTATGGGTTTAGAGATATATTTTTTTCAAAAATCCAACATTTTATAGGATCAACTAGAAATTAACATTTTGTGAGTTTATTTTGTCAAATATCATAAAAACTACTACTCCTACAAAGATAAACATTGACTATTTTGTAGTAAATTTAATTAGCTTTAATTTGAGCGCTGGCAAACATTTGTACATTCAATGGTTTCTGAAATAAAGTTTTTCATAAACCAAATTTATTGTCCGAACAACTACAAATCAATTTATTTTAGCAAATATCATGAAAACTATTCCTATGAAGGTAAAGGTCATAAACATCTTTATAGTCCATTAAACTAGCTTTAATTTGAGTGCTAATAGACATCTGTACGTTACATAGTTCCTGAGATATAGATCTCTCAATATAAATTAACTAACTACTAATCTTTCAGTAGACAATTAAGAAATTTTGCTTTTTAAAAAGCTATATCTCGAGAACTATTGGACGTAAATAGATCTTTTAGGGCTAATATTTGGTCTTCTTTAAACAATGTTCTCTTAGATTTTTTAGTGTTGGTAGTTTTTAAGATATAGAGCTCCGAATGAAAAGTCACTGGTTTTTTAAGGTTTTGAAATAGCCGCCATTTTTTAATCTCCCTACCTATACTTGGCAGACTCATCAATTTTGACTATTAATTATACATAGTTTTTATTGAAGTAATAAAAAATTGGGGTGAGATAACTGCTTTTTTTTCTTCCCGGCTCTTGTACTATTAGCCGTACATTGAAGTCCCTTCGTAAGCTGAAGAAGACAGTAAGGTATATTTGTAAATCGCAGTCACTGTGACTCTGTGCGATATATTAAACAACAAGCGCTAACGGGGCCTCACAGTCGAGCGAGTGTTTTTAAAACATATGACCCTGCAGATAGTGTTTTGTTATTAAACTCTATTAATTCGATATTAAAAACAATTAAATATTCATATTTACAAAACATCTTACACTATATTACCGGATAATTTAATAGTAAAACAAGTAGATTTATAACAATGTTATTTACTGTGCAATATGTTTACGTAAAAAAAAAAAATAAATAAAAATTTTCAATCTTTCAAAAAATAAATAAAATGTTTACGTGCGTAAACACAGTAAATATAACAAAACTATAATGAAATTAGGAATATAAGTATATTTTGGAAAACGACAAGAACGATAATAAAACCCAACATTAATTTATGAATATTTATTAACTAAATAACTTAATCTGCTTCAATTTTTTACTTTCACTTATCTAAATATATATAGAATGGAGTTTTTCAACCGATTTCGAGTTTACCACGGCTTTAGGTCCCCTGAGTCCAAATAACTAAGTCTCGCGAAATGGACTGTTTGTGTGGACAGCCTACCTCGAAAACGAAAATTCATACAAAATCTAAATTACATGTTTAGGGAATGTGTATGCTTAGTATGAAACCTAATAATAATAATAAAGTACC
>NW_027104988.1:664112-673113 GCF_000696795.3 Halyomorpha halys | reverse complement strand
CTGTCTTATCCTCGTTTAAACAATCTAATAGGGCATAAATAATGAACTTTTAGTTAAAAGTACAGTCTAAAGGAACTTTAAGGAAAAAGCGGAGACAGTTGGATCTCTTCCGATTGTATTTATGTAATATGACTTCATTATCTTTCGTTAAAATGTAGTATTCTTGGAAGAAACAAAGTTTATATTCGTTATTTTGCAATCGATAAACTTTAAAATAAAAAGTTTTTAGAGTAAGTAAAAGTTTTTATTTTAAAAATAAAATAGGTACCAGATTTGTATGCTTCAATTAAAATTTCTGTCTAAAACATGATATGAAGAAGTGTCTTAATTATTCGACGTTAAATAATTCATCAGATGTAATTAGAAAGTGTAGGACATATTATGTAACAGATAATTAAGTGATAGTTATCGGTAGTATACAAGCGAAAAAAAATCGTTACTCTCATACATTGCGAAACAGTGAATAACTCCTTGGTTCCCAAGAACTTTTTAGTTTGGATCAGCTTCTTGTGAAATGCTATTGCTACGAGGAAAGTAAATATTTCAAGTTGAAAGGACAAAGAGAGAGACGACGAGTGAAAATGTAAGATAAATCCATTTAAAATATGGCCAATGCCATCTTTTAGGCCAAGAGTCCGGTGGAAAAAAAAGTCACTTATTTCACCCAAATTTTTATTACTTTAATCAAAACTATATATATATAATTAATAGTCAGTTGGCGGCTGTTTCAAAACGTTAAAAAAAAATGAATTTTTCATTCCGAGAGTTTGGTCGAACCTATAACATTTTTTACCTTATCAAACGGACATCAAATGCTAATGATTAAACATTATTCACAACTATTATTTTGTAACATAATAAAAGAATTTATCAATTTGTGTTTTGTCTAGAAACGAATAAAACAAAACACACTAACGGACGTATATCACAATAAAGAGCATCTTTATTTAATTTTTTAGACAATGAGAAATAATTTTGGTTCCGTGTATATCTACTAGTCTGTAAACAAATCCATATATCTGCCAAAACACTAACATTAACCCTAATTAAATTAACTACCATTAGTCCGATTTTGATGTAAAATTTAGGGGTTATGCTGTAGCGTGAGGTGAAGGATATTTAAATAGTCCCATATCAATTCTATAAATATCAGAAATAGCAGATAAATTTTACGGTGTCGAAATATTTGGATGACCAGACTTTAAAGAGATACACATAGAGTGTTTTTTTATTCGATTATTAATTCTATGATATTTGTAATATTTGAAACAGGATATTACAGGGTCCATTTCCTGGCCTGATACAAGTTATGCGATTAAAACTTTATCTCTGAAGAGCGTATTGATCGCTTGGGAAAAGGGAGAACGTAACAGCTATTATATTTTCACTGTAATAAAAAGTCATAGATATGTAATTGCAATGGCAGCTGTATTGAATGGAATGATCTTTCCATATGATTGATGGATTGGGATGATTGCTTCACAATCAGTTTCATAAAAAAAAAAAAAAAATAAAATAGAAATTTTTCAAGGAGTAATATGATTTTAGTAAGGCACGATGCTACTAATTCCAAGGGCCCGGGTCGAATCCAGCTAGGCAGAAAATTGTTTTCTGTTACAATGTAACCGTAAATCTTTATTTTTATCTTATATGCGATACAACACGAGGAGGCCCCTCACCTCCGGACTTAAAATAGCTCCTTTTTAGAATGGATAGCTCATATATGGCATTAAACATAACAGGTAACCTTAAAATACCAAAGGTAGTAAAAGGTAAGACACAACACGAATTACTTTTCTTTTTTTCACAGTAATGCACTTACTAATTCACTTTTTATGTCTGTTTTAGAAGGTTCGGAAAAAAAATAAATTAACATATTGCTCATAAATGTAAAAGAAAGCAAGTATTATAAATATCTTGATTCTAAACGATAACATTTGCTCAACTTTGGATGAGAACCTCAAAAAATAACAGGAATTAGCGGCCAAACAAAACAGGCTGTACCATCTAGTTGGCGCAGTGGTAACGCCAATTATAATAACGACGAACGGTCTGATCCCGTAGTCAACGCTGGCAGGAACAGAATTTCTACCAAAGGTGCAAAGAGAAGCTCAACAGGCGGTTCTCGTAAACACATCGAGGATTGCATGAAAAATTTAAAATGTTTAATTAAATTTGTATCTGTAGGTGGTAGAAGAAATAAAAATATAAATAATGACGTAGTTATGTTATAATAATATTGTAATATAACATGATAATATTATTATTAATATATATTTCAGACATTCTGGAAACATAAAAACCGTGTTCTAAGGTAGTGGTTCCCTAAGTGGGTGCTGCACAATATACCACTGGGTGTATTAATTAATATTAATATGCAAGGCGTTCCGCAATGCCTTTCTCAAAATATCATATAAAAAATTAAATAAAAATAGCAAATAGATGGTGGATTCCAGCATTTACTGTGCAGTATTTTCTTATTTACATAATACTCCGCTCTAAGGATAATTACGACTTTTTTTTAACTCCACAAGTGTGCCTTAAGGTTAAAAAGGTTTTATCAAAAAAAGTGTGCTGCGCAATTTTTTTAATCCAAAAAAGAGTGTCCTGTAGACAAAAAGGTTTCAGAGCCGCTGTTCTAGGAGTCATGAACGCACCTCACCTCTCTCCGTTGAAACTCTTTTGATAAATGAGTCATAAATCCATGTCGTACCGACTAAAATTTACAAATCCATTACTGAATATTTGATACAGTGCATAAGTTTTTTTTTTTTTTTTTTTGAGAAAATAGACACAATATTGATAGACCTGTTCAACGTATTTTTTTTTTTAAATAATAGACTTCGTGTTGGTTATAAGTAAGTTCCCACGCTATTTAAGAAACTAAAGATTACTCAACGCTACCATCAAAGATCTTTATATTTAATACTCCTAATCACTGGCATCTTATCAAACATGAATCTGACAAGTAATTACAACACTAGAAGCGACTAATTTCCCTTACGAGAGGAGCTTCCTCGGGACGAAATACTCAGAACAATTACATGCTGATCTAGGATAGCTTAGTCACGGTTTTCCCTTCCTTACTGACGTACTTGCACTTTCTAAGAATCACTTTCTTAAACAAAAAAAAAAGAAATGAAAATGCAAGATCACAGAAATTCATTAAATCTGAAAAAGGTACTTTTCAGTAAGCGAAATAACGGCTGTATCTTGTAATATCTACTTTTAAATGGCTATATTAAAGAACCAAATGGTGAATAATGTCCCATAAAAGATAACATGATGAGGTCTAGAAAAATGTGTTAACTGCTAATCAACAAACATGCAGGGTAAACCTGCCCGTTGGAAACTTTGGATATACGTGTAATTTTTAATCAATATCCAGTTCCCAATCTCAGGCTTTGGAACATTGGCCAAAAGGTCTCATGGATTTCATTTATTGCAAGAAATATTTGGAAATTCTATCCGACTTAAATCCCACAGTTCAACAATCCTAACACTCCCTCTGAATTAGGATGGTAAAAGTAGTGGATTTAAATCATTGTAATGGATTTATTCAAATAACGGTAAGTAATACAACATAAACTGAAATCCCAAATTGATATTTCAAGACGAAATAATTTAAGAAGTATAGATCTCTACAGGAGGATTGAGTAGTGGTGGATAAAGTGACATTGAAAAACCAAAGCAAAAAACACTATAATGGGATTTTACCATCCAGAATTATTTCTATATTCTAGCGAAAAAGCCACCGTCTACTTTTTTATTACGTGTTTCAAAGGCAAACAAGTAAATAATAGGGTGTAATAAATTTCTCCACTTGATGAGATCAAGTCCAATCAGCCAGAACTCCCAAACTTACTAATAAAGTTTATTAAGAGAAAATGATAATTGCATGATGGTAAAGGCAATAGGGCGAGTTATGATAATTAAAATAGTTTTGTATATATCTGCAATGAGGGAAGAGAGAATAAAAAAAAATTAAAAATATGTAGTACCTCGTTGTTATAAATTAGGTTCTGGTATTGTGACGAAGCTTAGGTCATTTATCATGATTTAAAATAAAATAAACAAAATTATTCCATAGCCTCTTCAAGATATTTATGATTTAGTTGAAGAAATAGTTCCCAACAACAAACGAGTAATGTCTCTCTATGAAAAGTACACCAGTTTTATATTTTATTAAAAGGACATTCCTCAACTCCATCCTGAGAATCTTAAGACAGAGGTTAATAGACATTGGTTAAGTAAAGAACATGAAATCAACTTTTTCAGAACAAAAAATATTCAAGACCGCCAGGGAAAATAAATACAAAAGATTAACTTTTACAAATAAATAGCCCAACAAGAAAAATGCTCTTTTTGGCTCCTCGGAAAAATGACCAGTTTCCCCTTTTTTTATTAAAAAAATCTTTTAACAATTGGTGAAAATTCTATGACTCAAGAATAGTTTTCTACAACTAGTGTTGTAAACTCTTAATGTTCCGCTTAGTCCAGTACATAATTACGTAACCGGATAGAACTTCCACTAGAATTTCTTTTGATGACTCCAGTATTACAACTGGAGGATGCCATGGAAAATTCCACTAAATTAAACATCCACTACGTGGTTCCAGCAAGACGGATACGGCCTGCTCGTGCATGTTAGATCTCAATTACAGTGTAGCTGTAGTGCTAGATCGGTAATGAGGAGTTGACCAGCTCCTTCCCTCCACCTATCCTTCCTTGGCCACAATAGTTGACCCTCCAACAGAAAGAACTACGCATATCTACATTTCAAATACATATTTAGGCAAAAAAAATTTTTAACTATAGTTGATTAAAATGATTCCACGTAACAAAATTATATCTTCCCAATCCTCGTTTACCAGAGCAAGATGTGAGTGATGCTATCACCAGCTGATATTTCCAGAAGAAACAGGAAATGAAAGTACTATCGATTTTATGATCGCACGCTGGCGTATTGATTCAGTTTAACTTTTCTGATTTCTAGCATACTAGGGAGATTCTAGAACGAACTCTTCATAAATTTTAGATACAGAAAATAAAAATGCTATAGATTTACTTTAACTAAGCAAAAACCGACATGAAGATAAGAAGAAAAGCCTAAGCAAAGACATATATACAAAACTAAAAACGGTTTTGTAGCACATTTTCATTTTCTGTCTTACAAAAGAAAGACATCAGATACACATTTTATCTAACCATATTGACATATTAATTTTCATTTTATACACTACTGAGACAGGCTGAGAAAATTTTCTTTTCAAGGGAAAGCATAAAGGGGAAACTCTTGTTACATCGTTCCCACGCTAATTTCGTTATAAATTCGATTTTTTTTAGTATTTGGTTTTTGGACCTGTCGATTTGTGTTTTAACTTAAGTATTCCCTTAATTTATTTCTTTTAACTTGTTTATTCATTGAAGTATTTCTTTTACCTAACTGTTTGTTGTTTTTCTTTTGTCTAAATCTATATATTAATTTTTTTAAATTTATTTGTTTCTTTTTATAAACTGATCTACTGCGGTGACTACTATGTCTATGGTTGGACTTTGCATTGCTGCCTAATGATAAATTTGTTTAACGGATCGAACGTGGATAGCGGATCACTGGAGCGAAAAGGTCTGAGAGAGTGAAATAAGGAGAATAAAATTTCCAATTAAATGAAATAAAATTGTTAAATTAAAAATAAAATGAAATATTTGTAATTAGTAGTGTGTAGATGAGTATTGATTGTAAAAGGAAAAGGTACTGAAAAAAAAATGTTGTTATATCATATGAATACATTGCATATATGTGGATTGATTGTATTGCTGTGTATTGTAGCAACCTAATGTATTTGGGCAGCATGGCTTAATAAAGCATTTCTCTCATTGTGTAGTAGTCAGTAATCCATGTAGGATCGATGGCAGAGGATTGATAGAGCCTTGAATTAAACAAAATCTAACATCTTCCAAATCTTAACAATCCATGTCTTATTTCCCAGTCTAATAGCTCGTATCACATTAAGGTTGGGATAGGTTTGGTATAGAACGCTCGAGCCAGAGATGGTCCTTAGTTGTTTTATAGTGACAAAGGTCAATTAATTGTTAATACTTGATGATAATAACAGTGTGATGATGCTAACAATCGTTGACTAATATATAAAATATTTTCAATAATCGTTAGTTCTAAATTGCTAATGTACCTAAAATTTAAGAACAAATTTACCTTGCTTTGCTATAATTACGTATTTTGCAATAACCTGCTTTTAAAGCACCCTTTTAAAACCAACTTAGTTGATTTTTGTGTATAGTTAGTTAATCAGGATATTTCTATACGTAAATTTGAAGATTCGTGGGTAATAAGAAACAATTAATTTAGTTTTCACATGTGAGTGTCTCAGTTACTAACCCGGCTTTTTTTCAAAAAATGAGTTTGAATTTTTTTCTGTCAGGTGGCTCCATCCTCTATGCTATACTTATACATAAGTATAAATATGATTTAAATGTGTTTAAATACTAGACTTATTTGCATAATACGGTCAGCACCTCACGCACTTAGTTTCAAACACCATCTGGTCCTGTGAAACCAATCACAACGAAGTATTCAAACCACGTGAAAAACTTTACTAAGTGGACCTTGACGGGTTTGTTAATAAACTACTCGTATATATTTCAGATAGTCGTTGGCATTATAGGCCAAACCACGATGATCATTGGAACTCGATATTACCATCCATTAATTTTACAAGTTTCTATGGTTTCGAAATGAAAAATGATTCTGGAGATTTTATTATTATTATTTTTTACTGTAATAAAAAACCTACAAGGCTACAATTATAGCAATTATTGTGGAATAATTTGCAGAGGTTTTGTAAATTATATGAGCTTTTTGCCGATTTCGTTTTCTCATACGTTTTACAATGGTCAAAATTCCCGCAAGGACCTACAGCGAATACCTGTAGGACTTGCCACCCCCTTCATGACCGTTAAGAAACACCATCGCAGGATGGTGTTCCAGCGGATACAAACTCGTTTATCATCCTGTCCATTCATCTCCTAGCGAAAATTATGGACCTCTCCTCTTTCTACAATAGCTTAAATTAAGTGCTCTAAGAGAGATATAGTGTTTCGGAAAATAGTGATGGCTCTCCAAGTACGATTCTCGACAGAAATTAATATGGAATATATGCTCAGCTCAGTAATAAAGAAATTTAAATAAATATATTTTAGTAAGCATTATTTTGATAAAGTTGTCCAGCGATTTGTGCATAAATGCAGATAAATTTGATGCCTAGGCAAAGGAGACTGCTGAACTATGTGTAAGGGTGTATGCTTGGTATCACCACATGCTTCCATCTATAGACAATTTTATTTTTGATACACAGTTGAAGTATTCTGAAACCCTAATATACCAATAGAAGAACTGGAAGAAGAGGTGCAAGATATATTTGTAAATTCAACTTCGTTCCTAAACACCGAACTCCTATGGATACATACTCAGACCTTATACCTAAAAGTTATATTTACAAATTGAGAAGTACAACTGCCACATAGTGTCCTCCGGCAACTCAACCTCTCTCTAACTCTTTAAGTCAGAATCCGAATGCCCTTGATTTTAAAACGCTGGTTATTTAAGTCAAGTCAATAGAGTGTGGATAAGATTTTCAAAGAGGAGTTTGAAGAGGATTGATAGAGATCCGTGTCCCACGCTATGTGTACGGTCGTAGACTATTTTGAGTTTCAAGGAAATGTGAATAAATAGGACCAAGACCATCGACAGATTTTCAGGATACATATAAGAAGATAACAATACCTAGGGGTTGTAAACTAGGATTGTGTTACTAATCCAGCACTCAATTCCTCGAGTGACCATTTCTCAGCTATGAAGTAAATCGCAATAATCACAAATTAGTAAAATCCAAAAAGTAAGTTTTATGTTCGTCACCTAAAAATTAAGCATAATGTTTTTTTTTAAGAGTTCAGTCGAGATGTGTTTATTCAATATTTTTTTATTGTAGCTTTATTCAGTAAATGAATTTTTTGTGGACTTATGTTTACTGAATTTTTTTTTATTAAAATTTACTAGGAGGTAGGTTTAAAAAATAATTTCATCCACCTAAATTGGTCATTCTGACCCTTGTGTGTCTTAAAAACTTTGATATGGCAAGAGACTGTTTTCAGCAACCAGAACGTACCATACCCTAACCCAATTTTCTGAGAAAAGTATGAAAGCCTGGTATTTAGCCAGTACCCACTCACGATTTCCGGTAGTTGCCAAGGAGTGCGGTGTGTACGGTAATGCCCGTAACACACGCACGGTATTCAACCAGGACTGAGGTTCCCAACCTGCAGAAGTCCGCGATCCGTAAAGCAGGGGAAAATAAGGGCTGCGGCCCACCAGGACACATCGAGGAGGAATAGGGACCACGGACCACCCCTCAAAATCGTTTAAGCTTTTATAGGAAATTAAATCACCATTTTTATAGAGGTGTCTGTGTAAAAGATGAGGCAGAAAAAATAAATAAATTATTGGAGGAACTATGCATACATGTATGTAAAAATGCTTTATAAATCAAAAGATACTGGAAATCATTAACAAGCAATACATAGATCCTAAAAAAAAAGGCGAAGAAATTATGGTTTATCAACAAATATTTTGTTAATTCGTTCAATGGTTTAACAAATTGAATCATACTATAAAAATAATTATTTTAACTTTTTTAAGATATTTTAAATATACAACTGTTCCCAGAGAATATAATTGACCCTTCTCATTTAGTGAATATCACTTTAAAAATCATTCAAAGATATTCATTTGAATATCGCTTTAAAAATCTTAATTTACCAAATATTTTGCTAGTGATGATGGACATTCTCGCGACCCAGTGGCGACCTAACCACTGATTGTTAGGACATAGCATAAGGCCGCCCCTGAGTAAAACATCCAAAGCACTTTATAAATTGTTCCTGAAAGCATTTCAGATAAATATGAATTTTAGCAATATAAGAACAG
>NW_027104988.1:661926-663876 GCF_000696795.3 Halyomorpha halys | reverse complement strand
TTTATATATTTTTGGAATTTTCCAAATTTTATGATGAAAACTGGTAACATCAAAAGCGCAAACTAAAACGATGAATTGGCGTTAGTAAGAGAAGGCCATAGACAAAAGTTAGCTGTTTAGTCTCCCATGACACTTCCGGGAGGCTACCTTCCGAACTTCCGCTCCGATTTTTTACCGTTTTGACAATTCATCTTCATTATGTGCACCCTGGCCGTGTGATATGTGCAAAATACAGCGGATACTGTCCCTTTTGTACGTGTCCTCTGGGAACTACCTGTGATCAGACCTTTTATCAAAATCTTTTTTGAGAACCATCCTAGTAAACAACTTGATCAATAGTTTTAAAAACAAGTTGGACAATATTTTATAATTTCCGTGAAATTGCTAATTGTTTTAATATAAAAACTCTTCATTATCAAAAAAATCTTAAACTCAATTTGAGAATGGCTAATTTTGAATTTAAATGGTTTCATGCTTAATTTCGCGTTCTCTTAGTATGTTAACCTTTAGTGGGGGCACATCTTACAACCACCTAGCTATGGTCTTACAATCAATTCCTGCCAGTGAAGCAGTAAGATACCTTGAGATTCATCATGATCATCATTTGAAAACACCATACCAATATGAAATTAACCCAAACCTACACAAGATTAGCAATGCTGTGCCCTATCATTAAAAAAAACTCTCGATTAAAACCAGATATAATCATCCTTTACAAAACAATATTAAGGCCACTACTGATGTACAGGTGTGAAATCAAAAAAATTCAATCAATCCAAAATAAGGCCTTGATAACCCTAGTAGATTCCTCCTAGTTTATAAAAACCAGCCAACAATATCGAGAACTAGAATTGAGAAGTAGAATTGATAAAATGATTCACAAAATTCCACTCACGGCTAAAGTAGGTAAAGTAACGAGCAGCATGGGTAATCCGACCAAATCTCAAAGACTGAAGCCCAGACTGATAGACATGTCCTGCTGTAAGCTCTATATTAATTTGTTCTTATTATTTTATTTTCATCTTCTTTCTTTTTCTCAAATTATTTTTCAGTAAAAGTTGATTACTTATTTTATTAATTCTAAAAATATCAATTAATTATATAAAGAATGATGGACACTAATAAGAAAAAAAGGTAGAAATACCTTGAATTTTAGTTAACTATTCATTAAAGAATCATTTATTCTCAATATACAAATGGAAGTTTTGGATAAACATAGATACAACTAACTTGGCCCTTTCTTAAGCATGTCCAGGGTAAAAAAAAAGTTTGATTTTTTTTTTTATTGGAATTTTAAAAACAGTACAGTAGACTGGAGTTATTTTCTCTACTAAAGTACTCTCTAAGGAGTCAAATACAAAATAAGTTGTAACTTTTTTTTTTTTTTCTTCTTCAGTTTTAACATTGTTTAAGCAAAGCAGCAGTATGTCTAATTAAGCTAAGCTGGTAAAAGTAGAGCAGAATTAGGTTACTTATCAGGAGGGTGATTCACTCTGTTTCCCTACGTATTGTGCAAGTAGGAGAAAAAATTTCCAACTTCACAGTCCATAAGAAGAAATTAACTTAATTTTTGTTGTTGGATTATTAACTGCACCTTTACTCAATTTAATCACTGTTTCACACAAGTTAGTAAAATTATATGGAATTTAAGGATAATGTTAATTATTTTTCTTTTATTTCGATAATTATATTTATTAGCTTCTTATTAAAGCATCTTGATAAATTTATTAACTGATTTCTCAATGTAATCAGCATCACTTTAATTGAACTCCTACATTGGTATTAACTCCTGTAGAGTACAAAGAATAGAACCTTGACAAATAAAAACATGTTTTTTAGTTCAAAACAATTTATATAGGTTAACTCTGAATGAAAATATTTATTAATTTGCTGTTTAACCTATAGCTATGAACAGCTCTGATGAAGGCCAACAAAGTGGGGCGAAACATC
>NW_027104988.1:631894-661426 GCF_000696795.3 Halyomorpha halys | reverse complement strand
AAAAGAATATTTAAAAAGATGGTTGGGACTATAAAAATGCATATTTTTCCATAACAAGGAGAGTAAATGCATCACCATAGCAAAGCATTCTTATTAATAGACCTTTAGCTCAAAAATAAATAGCAAGTTAGAAGGGCTGCCTATATAAACTTTCTTATTAACATTAATTTTCAGTTTAAATGATTTATCTCTTTTATTAATAATTCAAGCAGATAAGAGGTAATGTTCATAAGCAAACTTTTTTATGGAATAGTTATTAAAGAACATTCTGTATTATGAAAATTGTGTATTCTACTTCATTTACTTTCTGAGTCATTGTTCTTAAATTCTTTTCCATCACTTTAAAAAGAGTGGACCATACAGAAACGTATCAAAAACTTTTCTAAAAAAAAAAAAGAAAAATGGAAGCTGTGTTCATCCTTCAACAGTTCTAAGAACCTTCAACTTCTGAACAATTTCTTCAATCTTCAAGTACTCATCATAGGTTAATGGCTTAAAGATATAAATTGCTAAGTCTTTTATCACATTGTTCAGTCAATAGTAGATGGATCATCAGTTAGTACATATTTTTAGATTTCATTTCAGAAGTTTGGTTTTCATAGTACCTTTGATGAGTAAATCATCCTGAAATTTGTAATAAAGCTGAAAAATAAAAATAAAGTCATCCCATTCTCTGTTAGGAATATGTTTAAAATCTTGCTGCTACTGTAGGCACATTAGAAGGTGTTGTTGGAGGATTTTATAAAATTATGTTTTGAATAGACAATAAATTACTTAAAATAATTATTTGTGAATTATGAAAAATAAATTATTTTATAAACAATACATAAAAGATTTTATTTTGTTCATTATTTATTTATCTAATTATTGTGGAAATTTTAATAACAGACTGATTTTGGATAATATTTTTAGTGTCACTCATTTTCTTTTACCTACAAGTAAAATATTGGACTGACACCAGTAAAAGTACATATATAAGCCTACAAACAATCTTTGCTTATATCACTACCGGGCTATTCTCTATTCTCAGATGAAGTTCTCAAACCAGTGCATATTTAATTGACATCAAAAATTCAACTTATACACTTAACAATACACTTAACACAGTATAAAGATTTTTTTCTCAATAAGTTCGACTTCGATAATAATTATGATAATTTTCAAGAATTGTTGATTGAAATATATATCATTGAATCGCCATATAAATTTCTTTTCCTCCTATGGGAATTCCTAGTTATAAGTGTTGAGAAAACTATTAATATCCTTGTATCACCAAATCAATTTCATCAGAAGACAAATATATATATTTCAATGTTAACAGAATTTAAAATAACCAACCAGAGGCCGTAATTAACTGAAGACTATTGGGACAATCATTGAATCACCATATAAATTTCTTTTCCTCCTATGAGAATCCTTAGTTATAGGTGTTGAGAAAACTATTAGTACCCTTGTATCACCAAATCAATTTCATCAGAAGACAAATATATATTTCAATATTGTACTTTATCATTATTTGATTTCTTTTGTAAGTTTAAATTTTTCAATTTACAATTAATGTGTGAAGAGAATTGACATTTTGAGATCTTGTTTCCTGATCTTTAGGATTTTCGTAATTATTTTAACATAAATATTAACAAATAGATATCAATATAAATTGTTA
The DNA here is from genome assembly GCF_000696795.3 of Halyomorpha halys. NCBI lineage: Eukaryota > Metazoa > Arthropoda > Insecta > Hemiptera > Pentatomidae > Halyomorpha > Halyomorpha halys. Next base: position 659,763 of record NW_027104988.1, on the reverse strand, counting down.
TTAATTACAAAATCCTGAAGATGAGGAAACTTCTAAGAGAATAGAAATAATGAAAGATTCTGTTCATACATTAATTATAAATGAATGGAACATGGTCCAGGTGTGGTCAAAAAAACTCAAATAGTAAATGGGTATACTATTTTTATTGAGCCAACGTTTCGCACCACATTGCAGGGCTAAAATTGTTCTTAATGACCTTCTCGACTCTATAATACCTCTGTTCTCACAAGACATAATTTTCATTTAAAAGTACGAGGACGATCTCTTCCTTGTCCTCAATCCTGACAGAATCCCCGAGATCCTATCAGACTTTTACTCCTACCACCCTCATCTTCGGTTTACTGTTGAAGGTGAAATTGACCATTCCCTCCCTTTTCTTGACCTACTTATTATCAGAAATTCTGATGGCTACCTATTCACTGAACCTCTCATCTCGGAGTCCATTTACATAAAATTTTTTTTTACAATGTTTACTTTGAAATTATTTTCGTTATTGTGGCGTGCTAAACTGCCATCCTCACTCCTCCCAATACAGCTCACTCTGACTTTGACTTCCGTCAAAAGTTATGAATTCTGTCTCATCATTTGATTTTATTCTTTTCTTTTTTCATCTCTTAATTTGTACCTTCTTTAATATTTCTTCTCTTATTCTATCTCTTATCTATCTGTTACTACTACCCTTTTCATTTACTGTTTACAACCTTATTTTTCTTATTAAATTTTACTTTTCATTGTATACCCCTGTTATTTTCCACTTATGTTTTTTCTTTTTTGTAACTATGTCAAGTGTTTGTATCTTTTTTAGCCCTGCAACGTGGGACGAAACGTTGGCTCAATAAAAATAGTATGCCCATTTACTATTTGAGTTTTTTTGACCGCACCCGGACCATATTTCATTCATCAATACACACGGTCAATCAATAATCTTCCATTAATTATAAATATTGAACTAAAATCTAGGCACATAAAATAAGTTTTATTTAAATTTCAAAATAAAACCTTAACATTAAAAATATTCTTTAAAATAATCATTGTCAGTTGCTTTAAACCATCCCCCAGCTAGAAACTGATTTTTGTAGATGATATTAGTCCTTCGTTTTCGAGGAGAAAAACTGATCATATCCTGATTTTTTCAACAGATTGCTACAGTATTGCATGGGACTAAATTTCCTTGGCTTTGCCCTTTGTTTTTTTCCCAGAAATACCTCGAATGACAATTTTTATGCTAAAATTTATAAAAAAAACCAGTTTGAAAGGAAAAACCAATTGGTGCCTTACATAATTAAATAAAGACTTAGTTAATAGCAATGATATTGAACGTATGATATAACAAAGTTTTTATATATCAGAGTCAACTAATGATTTAAGAATTAATATCAGCAATGAATCAATATACAAAGACTTCAGCAACAAATTATTAAATATTACTGGATTTATCACTGAATATTTATAATGAAATATGAACACATTACATTGTTTGTAATTAACTAATAGGCTAAATCAAAAGAAATTAAAAATATTAGTTATTAAGAATTGAAAACTTTACTTCAATAGAAAAAAAAAAAAAGATCAATACTGCTTTAAGTAATATCAAATGCACCTGTATCAGTTATTTTAGATCATGAAAATCTTGAGTTCTCAAGTTATATCTTTCCACATTCAGATTCAAAATAGTTGAAATTCATAGTAATCAGGTTTTAAAGCACATGTTTTTAAGAGGTCAACATTAGCAAAGAGGTTACAAAAGTTTAGAATGAAATGAATACCATGTTACCTACCAAATAAACCATCTTGATGAATTGAGCAATCTATTTCTGGCTTTATCTTCTCTGCTTTGTCACTGAAACAGTAGCAGGACATCATCAAGATAATTTTATATAGAATGAAATGCCAGTCAATATTTTTAGCATTGCATACATTATGTTAATTAAACACAGATTTTTCAGACATAGGGATTTAATGTGATTTATAGGTAACATCATTAATTTTTTATTCAATAATAAACCAGTAGACAGAATAGATTATAGAAAGGAAAAATGGTCATTCAGGAATTATAACTAAACCACATGAATACTGGAAATTTCAATAATATACATAATTAATTTATAAACTAAAAAAGAATATTTTTTAATTTTTTATTTGTTTACATATTTACAGCTAATTGTGAAGAGAAATTAGAAAAATAAAATAAAATAATATGGTTTAACTTTATACATGACATATAAAACCATTTTATTATTGTTAAATAAATAACCAATAATCATTTACTAGATTATACATAAATGATTTGAATAAACTAAAATCCTAAATGGTGTACGGTGTACATCTTATTCACAATTCAACAATCCCAGATTTAAAATCGACTACTGCCAAAGTAGTTTATATTTAAGCATACAAAGTGATTGATAATAGCTTTTATTTTAAGTAACTTACACAATTAACACCTTAAAACTACTTGGAGGGTACATTTATAATAGCATTTGGTGAAATATTCAAGATATAGCTTATCAAATATGAGCAAATTTATAAGTCCAATATTAAATTTTGAAAATAAATTCTATTCTATTAGTTTTAGAAAATATAAAGTGGCTTACTATATCTTATTCATTTAAAATAAACAAAGTAAATTGAAAAACAATATATTATTATTAATAATGAAATCATAAAACAAGGCATAAATCCAAGAGTTTACGTGTTCAAGAGGAATGTCTACATTAAACCTATATATCCAAAACTTTGCTTAACAGAATATTAGAAAATAAACTTATTTTAAAAATCTTATCTTCTTGACGAATAATATACATGTAACAATAAATTCTAACAAATGATGACTTAGTTATCAGACCATTTATTGCTTTAAACATATATTAAAAAACCATATTACTATAAATCATTAATTTATGTTACAAAAAAATTAACTATTAGTATTAAAGAAATGTAAAAACAGCAAAGGATTATAGCTGAGCCTCATAGGTTTATAACCTAAAAAGTCTTCAATTTCTCAATCACATTTATGACATACTAATTTTTATTCTGTAATTGTGAATGTAATCCAGTTTAAGTTGAAGAGAGTACAACAAATATTGAAACATAGTGCAAATATTGCAGAAAAAATATAGTAAAAATATAACCCTTATCACAAGCTTGACTAAATTAATAAAAAACTAATTTGACAAATTTACTACACTGCTTTAAAGCATTATATTTTTGTCTGCAATTGCAGCTAGGCAAAACTGTTCTTCTTTTAATAGCATGAGCATTAAGTGATATCGAGTTTAAGTCTAAGACTGTTAGTTTTTGATTATTGAAATTTTGGAGTGAATTATTATTAAGAGTACAGTCACTGAAATATATCAAATTCACTCTCAAAAAATTAGTCAAATTTTTAATACTCGTTTTTATTTTTATAAAGGAGTATATATTAAAACAATAACATCTAAATAAATAATTAAAAACGATAGTTTAAAGTTTAGGCACCAGGAACAAGATTTAATTAAAATAGCACAAATCTGGACATTTAATAAATTTATATTATCAGTTGAAGTAAACACTTCAAAAGAAAAAAATTATAATAATACTTATACTAGGCATATTGACACAGTAAATAAGAATGTCTTGTTCAAAGCAATAGAATCTGGAACCCGGTGTTTTTTTAAAAAAATAAATTAATGATAAATCTACACATAAGGCAAGAAAGTTAATTTAAAAAAAAAAATACCAGCTTTAATTTAAATTGTTTCTGGACATTTATAGAGTCAATCTGATAAGAAAAAAATAATCACTTCGGCTAAAGGGGTAGTGCTAAAATATCAAAGAATAAAATTATTTTTCTCAATGCATGCTCACTTGTTAATACCCAGTGTCTTTTATAATATATGATATAAACGCTATAACTTAAACCAATCAAATGATAATAAATGTGATTAATGAGCATAATAAATTAATCCAGCATTTAAGAATAATCATATCATTCTAAAAAGGAAGTTCAAAATTAATTTAAATTTAAATTATTCACTTACTCGCATTAATAGTTAATGTGATATATAAACAGCACAAAATAGCAGTTAATTCCAAAGGAAATCAATAACTTAATATTAATACAGAGGATTACAAAGTAAGCATCAATGATATATCAGGTTAAACAATCAATAAAATAAACAAAAATATACTAATCCAGAAACATAGAAAATATCAATCAATCCAAAAAATATATCAATAAACACTCATACATAGATATGAAAAAAAAAATTACTGCATGATGAAAATACCCATTTTGAACTCAAATAACATACTTTTAATTTTATTATAACAGTTATTTGGAATTAAAAAATTAAAATAAACACTAATACAAAAAAGATACCCATACAATTAAATAATACAACAATATACAAACACCAACCCTAAAGACAATATTGCTAAGTATATATATATTGGAAATAACAATTTTATAATTTTTTGAATTTTAAGTGTGACCAGGCTGCTATTGAAAAACATTTAATTATGACACATACCATTCCGTATTCCTTAATTTTATTTAGTTGACATGAAAGTCTTAAAATTTTAAATAAAATTAAAATTTAAAATAAAGTCTTTAATTTACAAAAAAGAGAATAAAAATAGAAATTAAATTTATTTTGTCCAAAAATTTGAAGAGCCAATAATACTCTTAACACAGTGTTAATTTACTTTTTTTTGCACAAAAAAATATTTTTTCTTTTATTTCAAATTTGATATGAAATTCATATTCTACCATCTTTATTGGAATCACTAGCATTAAGTTTATATAGTAATGGTGTAATAACAAAAAAGTAGACTAACCATGAGGTCTTGGTAGTAACATTTCCATTAAAATCTATAGGTCACCTGTATGGAAGAAAAGCAATAAATAAATTAATTAATTAATCAAGGAATGAAAAATAATGTTAAAATAAAATTTTCTAAGGAGTTAATGCTTTAAAATTAGGAAAAATTTAAGTTACTCCAGTCATTTGTTTTAAATATCTAAAAAAGTGAATTTATGCTTATTTAATGGAATTAAGATCAGTTTAGATTTACTTAAGCTGTAATTTGACCACAGATATTACTTTGACTGTCCATATCTTCAATTCAAAAGTATTTTTCCCTCTGCATTTTCTGAATTATCCATGACTGTACAAATAATAAAATACCCCAAACATCTGATTAAAAATAATAAAAAAACTTATGAAACTTTTAGAGTTTAGAAATATGGAAGTTTTTTTAGGACTCATGGTATTAAAATTGATGCAGAACTGACATGAAACAGTAGTCCGAAACATAAAAATTGCTGACATTTGTTTTCTATGATTAAAAAACAAATTATGATGAAGACTGTGTATTATATCAATTGAAAAATGTATATGCATTGTTTCCGATTATGTAAAATAATCTAAGCCATAAGGACAGAGAAAGATGTTATGATACAGCTCCTACAAAATAAAATTACTAATGTTTAAATGCCTATGCAAGGAGTAAACCAATACAAATACCTATTCATCATTTAATATATTATATATTACCATGTTAGTTTAAGCTGTTCGAAGGATGATATGAACACCAGAATCAGTAACAACAGGTTCAGACAGTTCTCCAACTTTTAATGAAAAAGCGGCTTGTTCGAAAGGCTTCTGCATAGCACCATGACCAAAGGGACCTAAATCTCCACCACGTTTAGCTGAGCTACAATCAGAATACTTCTGGGCGAGTTCTGCAAATGAAGCTTTTCCTGAAGCAATCTGCTCTCTATAAGCTGCGAATAAAAATCATTGTTTTATTTTTATAATTGATTAATTAAAACAGAAAAAGAAATAATTACCAGCAAAACATTTTGAAAAAGAGTTTTTTTTAAAAAATAAACAATATTAGATTACTAATGTATTCTCATTAATTGATTGTTTGAGAGTGCTTTATATTAATAATAACACTAACTTCAATAATCCAATAAACTCCCAACATTTCATTTTAAAATTAATTATGAGAGATAGTTGACCGTGGATGATAAATGAGGAGAAGATGGTTGGGGGTGCGGTCAATGAAACACAAATAAGTATGATTAACTTATTTGTGTTTCATTGACCGCACCCCCAACCATCTTCTCCTCATTTCATTTTAAAAATTCTGTTTCGGCCCTTGGGCCATTTTCAAGGAGACTGCCTCAATTATTGAATAGTCATAATTAAATTAAAATGTCTTTCTTTTGCAGGCTAATTGCCCTTGTCATATAATAAACCACACAATCTCAATACAAAACTTTAAAAATGAAAGAAAAGGAAACAAATTTTTAAAAGGATAGTTTCTGTATCGAGATTGTGTGGTTTATCATATGACAAGAGCATGCAAAAGAAAGACATTTTAAATGAATTGTGATAACTTAATGATTGAAGTGGTCTCCTTGAAAATGGCTAAGGGCCGAAATGTAGGAAATATTAAAATTAAGTGTTGAGTTAATTGAATCATTGAAGTTAGGAGTTATTAGTAATAACAAATATTATTTAAGCCATAATATGAAATACTAAACAAAAATATTTAAAATGGAATAACTTTCATAAAATTACAATTCATGGAGATACATAAATAAGATATGTTATAACATATCGCTCATCATGTAGCATGATTACTAAATTTCATATACTTTTGTTGTTTGGATGATTAAAAATGATAAATTTACATTATATTAATATTAAATAAACCTAATTTCTATTGATATGACTCAGAAAACTGAAATTTTTCAATCAGAAAATTGAAACCATGGTAAATGGTTTAAATACGCATTTATTCCAAAATAGGGAACTTGAGCTAAAATTTTCTTACATAAAACAAATATTTATATTTTATGCAAAAAATAAAATACTTAAATTCATGAGTAATATACGACCAAATTTGATTTAAATAAATGTTGGAGGTGATTAATTATCACATACAATAGTTCCCATCCTGGGGTATATATCTCTCCATTGTAAGTACACAACTTTAGTTCCTATTTAATAAGAGTGATTTAAATAGGTTATCATTTTTAAAACATCAAATTATAAGTTCTTAGATCCCTTTATGCTTTCTTGAATCCTGTACAATATTTTCACTGCATTGACTGCTTAATCTATGTATATAAGAAAAAGAAAGCATGTACAAATTACTGTATCTGAAAAAAAAAAAGAATGCCTGTGAAACAGAAATTTTTAACAATAGTTCCCCTTCAAATGTAGATGTACAATAAGACTGGGTTTGAAAAAACATGTACTTTAAGTGGTTGAACAATTTCTAAAACCTAAAATAGTGTTTTTCCGAATAACTTGAAAACTATTGGGTTGTAAAATAAGTTCGTAGCATTTTTTACTGGTGATTTCAATAAAAACATCAGATTCTTGTAAATATTTTTATCAATTATATGTATGACCCATTTTGATCTATTACATGTTGCCATCTTTCAGGTAATTTTTTAATTCCATCCTCCCAGAACTTCTCACATTTTTGCGCAATGAACTCCTCTATCTGCGTTTTGCACTCCTCGAGCGAATTAAAATGTGTCCCATTAAGACAGTTTTCAAGGGCCCGAAATAAGTGAAAATCTTTTGGGACAAGGTCCGGTGAATAGGGGGGGATCAAATCCCAGCCAAACTCCAATAATTTCTGCCGGGTCGGCAAAGACAAGTGAGGACTAGCATTATCATGATGGAAAACTATACCTTTGCGATTAAGAGACACTTGCATGAGATATGTTAAGCGTTTCTGCAATATCCTATTTCGTAGAGTGAGGGTTGTCTTTTTGACCAATGCTTGAATTTGGCCATCATCAACAGTTGAAGGACGACCTGAGTGCTCTGGGTCTTTCAAGTCAAAATTTCCAGTTCTGAACCGAGCAAACCACTTATGAATGAAGTAAACCACTTTCTAAGGCATCATCGCCATACACACTGAACATTTTGCTAACTGTCTGTGCAGCAGATTTTTCTTTTCAGAAATTAACAATCATTAAATGAAGAAAATGAATTTTTTTCTCTTCCATTAAGAGCAAGCAAAATACCACTTAAAGATAAGGAATCTCGGATAAAACTGATGCATAAAAGCACCTTAACTAATCCTTTTTTAGAATATGTAAACATTATTGACCAAGTAAAAATTATTACATAAACACAGAGAGGATTAAATTGAAATATTGAAAAATGCTACAAACTTATTTTACAACCCAATATATATCTCTTGTTGATAATGCTATTAAAATAAAAACACTTACTTTTAGTGGCATTACAATTCTGAGCGATCATACTAATATATTATTATTATATGGGCTACAGACCATGTTGGTCTAAGTCCTTGAGCGATGTATTAGGATATTTCCTAATCCATCGTGCGTTTCTTGATGTGGTTTTTTCATAGGGTGGGTTCGCCACTTCCACGCCTATTTTTTGTGAGTGCCACCCATTGGCTAACGGGCTTCACAAACGCCGGGGGAGGTTGTGAGTGAGTTTTGTGTTATTTTATACTTGAAAAAAGCCCGGGTGGGACCAGGACTCAATCTGACAACTTGTAGACTGGCTCGTTGCCTTGCTGCTACCACTATTTTTTACCTAGGCTATACAATAAATGGGCTCAAAAAGTAAATATTGAATTATTTAAGGTGCATATCTCCAAAAGGACAAAATTTTCATTCAGCAATCCGCATACCTACAATCTAACTAACTTAATAGAACATCCTTCAAAATATAATTAATTCTATAAAAAGAGCCTTAATGGAGCTCTTTACATTCAACAGTTCCCAAGATACAGGTTTAAAAAAAAAAAAATTTCTAAATAAGAAAAATCAATATTTTTTTTTTTTTTTTGTATTCTATAACTCCCTTTAAAATTCATCAAAGACAATGACTGAACCATAATGTTGAAAATTATCTTCAAAGATAATGACAAAATATAAACATTCTTATAATTTGGCATTTAATTTCAAAACAGTGCCTGATTAGGGGTTTCATTCACCCTTATTCTGGCCATTTTAGAAGATTGAGGGAAAATATAAAGTGCTTTGAAAACATTATACCAAAGCATAAAAAAATAAATAGTAAAGTACTGCCTAGGGCCTTATCTCAGATATGACTGCGCCATTTTTTTTTTTAGATTTAACACCAAAGTTACTTGCCAATAGAGAATGATCCTTGGAACTTGATATAACTACCAGTCATTTCAAAATTCCTGCATCACTTTTGGTCTGACAAGTCCTAGAGGTACAAATTTCCAAAAACCATAATTTGTTATGGTTTTGACAATTTGTGTACAATGTGGAAAATTGAAAAAAACAAAATATTTGATTTTGAGTCTTTCAAAAGTATTAAAATGCTATTCTCCATTCTAATGCAAGTAAAAATATACTGATAAAAAATTAAATATTTCTAAAGAAATTCAAATCTGTAACAAAAACTATAATATGCATTATATTTACCCTTACTATGAATGTCTGTAGATTAAAACATAATTGCAGGAAAGAAATATTCTCGAGGAAATCTGCTGCTATTAACTAGTAATAATTAAAAAAAAAGATTTTTATTGGAAGAAGATAGTTGACCATATTAAGTAGATCATAGGAAGATAGTATGGTTGGCGATCAATAAAGGCACAAAATTATTTAATATTAACCAACGTTTCGCTCCACTTTGCAGGGCTGATCCTAATTGAAAAAGGTTGAAGACTAAGAAGTAAGTCAGTCTTTAACCTTTTTCAATCAGGATCAGCCTGCAAAGTGGGGCAAAAGGTTGGTTAACATTAAATATTTTTTTTACTATTTTGTATCTTTATTAACCCCCAATCGGACTATCTTCCTACAAAAAAAAAAAAAAAAAAAAAAAAAGATTTTTTACAATACTTACACATGACAAGTTCCATAGCTTCCTCTTTGGACCTGGTAATATTTTCTTCTCTCCATGAGCTCGGCCTACGAGACCCTGAGTGCTTGACCAATAAATGGCTACATTGGACTTGTTCAGGGCCGCCAGTGGCAGCAGCTGGAGGTTCAGCTGGTTTGTCAGGCCTTTCCCATTGGCTTTCTTTGGTGTATACATTTAAGTAGTAATGCTGACCTAAATAAATAAATTACAATTAGAATAGCCAAATAAGTTGCAAAGAAATAATAAATTAGGTCAGTAAAATGTGAGAAAATTATATTCAATTTCTCACACAGAATTATTTAACATTAATATATAAAAATTCTTATATTTAAACAAAAACCACCAGGGATGAATGAGTAGGAGAAGAACTGGAGGTAGCAAAGCTAAAGGCCTTATTTGACAACCAACAGTCACAGTTAGAATAGCTTGGTTGCATTTGTCGAATGAAAGATGAGAGAACCACAGAAAGCAAGGGAAGCTTGACCCACTGGGACGAGGCCATCCCAGAGTATCCTCCCAGTAATTTTTATAATAGATAAGAGAGAAGAAATGCAAAACCCTTCAATTGGATTGAGGCATCTCGAAGCTAAGAATTAATTCATTTATTATATTGTTACAATGAATCCATCTGGTCATAAAGATTTATGATGTTTTTTCAGGGGAATAGAGGTTACTGTTCTGGGGCCCCAAATATACCCTAACTATGAAGAGTGAATTTTTCGTTCCATAGTAGAATAATTGTTGAAAATGACATCAGATATATAAGGAGTAACCAGGGGAGTTTTCTATGCGAAGAAAGAACAGAAAGGACTTAATTAAATATTTCTTTGCCAAATAAATCAACCATCTCCTAGATAATCCAAAGGCCTAGGCACTGGTTGAAGTGCCTGATTTCTAAGATAGTATGGTCAACTACCTGTTTGATACCCTAAAAAGGACTGCTAAGTTTCTTTTAACCACAGTTCTTATTTCGATTAGGCTAACTAAATCTCAGCCAAGAGGAAATTCAGCATGCCGCACCAAGATTTGAGAAAGCTCTAATCAACAAAGGATAGCAGAATAGCATTCTACACATTAGTTTATTTTGTTCCTTCAATTTTTTATAAGCCAATTCATATTTTCACTTTGCTTTTAACACAATTCGAGAGAAAATTACTAACATATTAATGCTTCTGTAAGAGAAAACCTGTTTTTGTACAAAAGAAAAAATTTGATTTAGATTACTTTCAATATAATGTATCCAAAATAAAGTTGATTATTATTCAGGGCATATTTAGTTTTAAATAATAGTTCTTTGTACATCATCTTAGTTCGGAACCAGCAAATTAATTAACTTACAACTTCAGTTATCTGTTCTGTCAGCACTCATTGGATTTATAATTACAGTAATTTATACATTCATATAGACAGCAGTATTTAATTGGAGGAATATATTGCATGATGATTGGTGTTTAAATCTCTCTTTTATATAAAAAACCTTTTAGAGATAACAGTGTAATATTTTATTTTACAAATAAGATGAAATGATAACAATGTGACAACAAGCAATTGAGTTTAACTGATGAGTAATAAAATTAAATCAACAGTTGTATAATTTGTAAAATGTGGGTTGTTCCGCCATTAGGCAGACTGTCGGTATGCCCCTTGTAATTATAGTGTTTACTTTACACGGTCTTTAACATCACAAATTAATACAAAGTGACTAAATCCTGTACTGCAATACATCGAACTGAGCATCCGAAGTTTTATGAACCGTAATGACGAAAAGGCTATTTGTAGATAAATAAGTGGTTAAGTGAGCCGAAACTTGGCAACAAATATTCACTAACCACGGGTAGGAGTGACAGTAGCAACATGGTGAGAAACATTTTCAGAAAAAATGGCTTACATGGGCCATCTGTAAGTTAAAAATTCTTTGTTAATTACATCAACAGAAAAACAACAGCCAACCTACGCATATAGCAATATTAATTGCCCTTTAGACTTATAGGAGTTAGATATATTTTACAAACAAGTGTAAAATATAACTTATCCACCAAGGAAACCATCAAAATGTGTGGAGAAAAGTGAATGGATAAAACAATTAACTTAACTTGGTACCTACTGTTAAATATCGGAGGGGATCTGCAACAATGTAGTGGCTTCATGAAAGCCAATGGAGTAAAGAAACTCAAATTCATTGAGGGAATCATGCACCACATTAAATATACAAAATTCCTGAAAGAATAAGTTAAAACAATAAATACCTTGTGTTAAAAAACTTGCGACTAAACAGAAATTTTCTTCACAAACAATAATAATACAAAACAATATGTATGAAAATCCAAAATGTGGCTGCAAAACATTTACAAATGGTTAGAAATAACACCTCAAGCCCACTAAACACTTGTTATTTAAAAAAAAAAAAAAGTGAACCAAAGATATATTCATATGAAAATAAATTCCCATCTTTCCGAAGAAGAAATTCTAAACTTATTAATTTTAACATAAAACACAACTGGTTCACTATATATATATAGATTTTGTTGCCTCTATAGAATAAGTGACCCAAGCTTGCTTTAGTGAATAAAAAGGTGGGCCTACAGAATATTAATCCGTTTATTTTTTACCTAAAAATATACCTAGTAATTTTTAATATTTTATCTATGTTATTGATAATATTGGATTATTTTTTTATGAAAATTCAAATTTATTCAATGACCTTATAATTCACACATTTGATTTACTCCTATATTACAGCCATAATAATTGGAAAAGAAACATTTTTTTAGGTGTTTCAATATTTTTTACACTTACCACATACCTAATTAAAACCCAGATCACAACTGAACCAATATTCACAATAACTTAAAGATATTTCAATTATCTCTCCATGTATAGGTAAATTACTATAATGGAATTGGAGAACAGATAATATAATACTCATTGGAAAATATACTTTTATATTTTTTAATAAAATTTCAAGAGGGGTTAAAGAATATATCTAATATATTATCATAATTGATGTACAAATGGAATCAATGACATTTCAAAGAGGGATGACAAAAATGTTGATATTAAAACTTATTAGAGAATAAATATTGGCTTTTGATTATGCTTATGGTTTATAGGAATTGCACCACGGAAAGTAAGATGCTGGTAGCAAGATCTTCAGGCATAAGACCATGTGGAAGGCCTATGATTGTGTATGAAGAATAGATAGGAAAGGTAGGGGGAAAAACATTTGTACAAATGAGATTGCTGCCTGAGGTAGATTAACGGTCTTCCATGATCTAGGTATAAGGCAGAAGGGAAATAAGAAAAAATAAATAGCCATAATTCTATTATACAAGAACAAGAACATAGGGAGAGAAGTTATATAAAAGCCTCTAACCAAAAACAATTTTCTCAAACCATGAACTTTTCTTTAAAAAAAAAATTTGAACTTTCATTAAAAAACTTTGTCATGACTGAAATCATCCACGCTTTTTTGCTACTTTTGCAGTCTATTTAACATCAAAGTAGGGATGCCCTATAAATATTAAGGCCTACAATACAGACTGACTTTGAAAGAATAAAATTGAGCTTATGTTAATTTAAAGCAATTCTACAATTACAATTTCTACCCTGTAAAATTGAAAATTACTGAAAAAATTTAGGTTGAAATCTAATTCCCTTCAAAGGAAGACCTTTTATCTCTACTAGAGTACGTTTATTCATGAGGAAAACCTCAGTGAAAACAATATTTATTAATCTGAAAAAAGAATAACAAACCCATTGTTAATAAAAAATAAAGAACCTATAGACAGGCGAAAGGACTAGTGGCCATAAACAAACAATAGTATATTAATTTATTGGTTTTTCGAAATAATATTGAGATTAACGAAATCTATGATACTAAACAGGAATGCCAGCAACTCTACAGATACCCATAAAAAATAAATAAATGTCAAATCTAACCGGTTTCCTAATAAACACAATGAAATATTGATTGCACATGGAGTAACTCAAGGATGCCTCACAAGGGAAAAACAACTGGAATGAAAAATTTTGTTACTGATAAATTGATTATTGTAATTCAACTAAAATATTGTTTTCATAAACGAAAATACATAGATCACACACCCGTAGAACGGCTTAACCGTTTTTCCCACCCAGAAGGCAATTCTTCATCAGCCATTTTGAGATCTTAGCAACGAATACGTGTGTAGTTGTTTGGACCTCGGAAATCTTAATCTCAAGTTTTATGTTCATATTTTATTGGTTATTGTAATTTGAATATTTAAAATATTTTTTAATAAAGGAACACTATTCACTTATAATATTTACTCCTTTATTATTGTTTAAATTTGTGAATTGATGGCGTATAGTTAGTTATATGTCATTTTGATATAACATAATATGCCATTGTAGATTCGATTGGTATTTTTTTAAAAATTATTTGTTAAATCTTATTCATTATTAACTGAATTTTCTAATTATCTATTATACTTGATTTTGATCCATTTCAAGTTTACCGTTGCGAAAGGTTTCATAAAGGTTTTCTTGTAAATTTGAGTTGTCAATTAACAGAATTTATTTATTCTTTTGTAATTTCGCGGGTTTTAGTGGTTAGCTGAATCATATAAAATTAATTATGGATAAGAAGCTAACTTCTTCATCTTCAGTATATTCTTCTAACTAAAAATAGTTTGACATAGTCTATAGTAATTTAATTATTCTTGCAAAATTTCGCGGCTTTCAGTTGCTGAATGAATTATATAAAATAAAATATTTTGAAATATGGGTAAGAAGTTATAAATCCATATTCTGTATACTATAGTTTCTTAGCTTAAGTGATCTTTCACGATTAATTGGTTGTCATTTCATTTTGATGGGTTAGTTTAAATATGTATTTGACTATATTGATTAGAAAATAAATAACATTTATGTCTGTATTTTTTTTTCAGATCCCATATGGTCTATTCTTTGAGCGAGGTACTCTTTCTTGTATTCCATGCTCCCCAGATTTTTATGCATGATTAATTATTGAAATATACATGTAATTATGAACAGCACCAATTTTCCTCTTTTAGCACCAATGTTTTGATTAATTAATTTCACTTTTGCTTTAATATTATTGATTAATGATTCAAGATTTTTTAATAATTATAGTAATTAAATTAATGATTAAAATAATCAAATTAATATTTAAAGAAGGCTTCTTTTTACGTTTACGAATAAGGTAATAAAAGAAATTTTATAAGGTGCCTTGTAAGAATTGTTTTTAAGAAAAAGTTCATATATTATAGAAAAATCAAATACAAATTTTTTTTTCTTTATTTCTATCTACAAAAGTTTATTGCTTGAAACAAATGTTAGATTCAATTTAAATGTTATCACTGAAATTTAAATTTTTTTCATTATGTTTTGTTCATTTTATAGTTTTGAATTTTATCTTATGGAAAAATTTTAATTATAAGTTTATCAATGATTTTTTTTTCATGTCTATTTAATGTTTTATTTTCTTTATTTCATTTTTTTTGAAATGTTAGTTAAATTTACTTTCTGATCAAGTTTTGAATTTGATTGAAAACATATTTGCTATAAATTGACATGTTCAATTAAGTTAATTTAGATTGGAGAAGTTTGTCGGGGGTGCGGTCAGCAAAGAACAACATAAATAAACAAAACCATATTTATTTATTTCATGCCGACGTTTCGACCTGAGTTTCAGGTCTTCATCAGGGGTTATGGCGTAGAAGGTAGGCCTGCAACTCAAGTTACTTTAGATTTCATTATTGTAATATTAAAATCTCTTGAAAATGTTTGCATGTGTTTATGTGAGCTATTAAATTTGATCCATTACATCTATTTTTATAGGTTACGTATATTTTTAAGGTTTGCTTTAGAAACTAATAGTTATTTGTTTATTCAAAAATCTTTTTCCTCTTCCATCTGCTCAATATACCATCCACTAATTTTGCTACTATAATCTCATCTAATTTATAAAACAATATCCATCCATTTTTTGGATTCCTATTATGGTTGTAGAAGTCCTAAATGAATTTAAAGAAGTTGATCATGATTGAGGAGGGATGTGTAAGTGTGGTTAATAAAGAAAACACAAATATGTAAAATTTATTTTAGGCTTTCATAATGGTCTACAACATGGGTTGAAATGAGTTGGCTGAGATGTTAATCTGCCTCCTTAGTAATTTTGAGATTAGATTTGTATCTAGCCTAGACGTATTGGCTTTAATTTCTTCGCAGTCTCATGGAACCTGTCCTTTTCTCTCTGGTTAGAATAGTTTGATGACCTGTTGGAAAATCACCCTGTATACTTGAAATGCTGAAATTGGTATAAACAAAAAATCAAAAAGCTACAATATTGATATAGATAAAAAAATTATTTTCACTTATCAGAGGTTTCCTCACTGACCACAACTTCCCCACTCCCTAACAAACTTCTTAAAATCCATTCTTAATATTGTTTCTTCTTTGTTCTCGTGAAAAATTTATTTTAGTCATATAATTTTAATGGACTTGTTAGTAAGGAGAATCATTGATGTTTTGAAGAAATTATTTATTCTCTTTATCTCATCTTAAGTTTAATTTATAGACATTACTTAACTATAAAAAATTGAAAGTTTATTTAAAATATTGTAATTAATGGAACCAATTTGTTAGTCAAATTAGGCTAGCTAAACAGAATTTATGAGAGAAAAAAAGTAAGAAAATAATGTTTCAGATTTATCAGAATACTTGTCTCCTTTAAATTAATGAAATGATCTTTGTTTTGAGAAATTGTTATCATTATGTGTGTTTTTACAAATCTCCGGTTTTTAACATCTATATGAGACGGACACGTAATGCTAATATTTGTGTTAGATGAGCACAAGGTCTAAATATGGAGCTCTTACTTACTGATTAATTGTACAATTTTGCTTAAATATTTCTTCTAAGAGTAAAATTTCCTTTTACTAAAAATATAACATTGATATGTTTCAAAGAGAATAATTGTAGACGTTTTAAATTAACAAAGTTTGGGCAATTCTTCTGTTAGTTACTTTAATAGTTGCTACTCTTAAATTATTAGTAACTCTTCTTCAGTACTAAATAGGTTTTTAATTATGTTCTGATTATTATGAATGTTATTAGGTTGTTTTGATTTAAAAAATTCTAACTGGTAAATAAGTTTTTACTCTATGGTTTTTGAAAAGTTCTTACAATTGTATATATAACTTTTAAGTTATAATATGAGCAGATTATCTTCATTTAAATGGTATATTTTGTAAAAAATTAACTTTAGGTTTTTTAGAAATTAAAAATTATTTCTCATTTGCAGTAAGAGTGTTATGTAGTTTGATATTTATAGGTATGATAGGAATTTAGTTTGATATTTGTAGCCTTTTACCTTTTTTTTAGCTGTATAATCTAAAGAATATCTTCATTAATAGATAATTGTAGAAAATGGAACATAACATTATGGAATGTTATATATAACTGACTAAAGACTTCAATTAACATCATGGTGGTAAACCTATATTCAGGCAATCTTAATGGAGGGGGTGTTATTTATGTAATTTGGAAACCTATAAAATTAGGAAATTTGAGTACTTACATTAAATAGTAGTAAAACATTATTCAAAAAGGTTAGTATATTCATAATTACTTTACACTGTTTAGAGATCAGTTTTCCTAATATTTTCAATAATAGGGCAAATTTGAGGAAGTACTCACCACCTAAGGTACCTCTGGTAAGTTTTTTTTTTTTTTTAAGAAATTAACATTGATGTCTGGAATACCATTCTTGTTTTTTAAGAAAATCACATGAAAATAAGTAAAACAACCATCAAATTATTGAAGAAATGTGGTGAGTTCGTATCAATTCCATTGAAATTAATTTTTTATTCCATGAAAAAGATAATGAAGTACTTAATACTTCATTTTTTGAACTTCCACTTGATTTTCACCTGAAATTTTGTAGTAACATTTTGTTAAGATTTGTAGAACTTTAATTTTTCTAGTGCTTAGTTGATTTTTGTATGATGATTACACAGTTTATTATTGAGACCTAAAATTCATTACACTATACCCAACCTCCAAAACATCACTTTTTAACTCTATGCTTTTTTTTTATTTATGGGTTTGGTACTTTATTTTATGACAATTTTCTTCCTCAGTAATGTGGAGGTGATCAAATATAAAACAAGGTAACTATAATCATAGACAAGGAATTAAACATAGACATACATATGATATGTGTGGACTTCTAACAATCATATGACAATGTTGACAGAATAGGACTTTTGGAAGCTTTTAATAAAGGTAGGCATACCAAAAAACTAGTCAGGCTGGCAAAAATGGTGCTAATGAATAATACCTGTCGAGTTAAGCTTGAAAATTCACTATCTAAGGATTTTTCTGTTGAGAATGGCTTGAGATGGATGATCCTTTGGCTTCTCTTCTTTTTTTTCTTCACTATAACACTGGAAGTAGCTATTCGTTTATTTAGAACTATTGCAGAAGGAACCATCTACAATTGGCTGTCTCAACATCTAGTATATGCGGATGATTTAAAAACAATTCCAAAGGAAAAAAGATATATATATCAGACAGCCAGGCTGCTCTAAAGGCAATAATGTCCTATATTCATATTGGATATCTAGTGGAAAGAGGAGTAACTCACAAAAGATCCAATTGGGTCGAAGTAAGGAAGATATTCCCGACCCTCAATGTAATAATAATAATATGCAGATGATGTAATTTCTGCCAGAACCCAAACAAAATTATCTAGGAATTTAAAGAAGCAGCAGCTAAACTAAGCCTCAAGTTTAATGAAAATAAGACTGTGTACATGGAAAGATCAAGATGGGATAAGGAAGTAAATAGTAAATTAACTTCCAAAGATCAGAGTTTCAGTTCTGTAAACCAGTTAAAGTATCTGGGAAGCATGATCACAGATGACAACAAAGTCGAGAGCGAGATAGAGGCCAGGGATAGCACCAGAAAATAGATGTTATTTCTCACTACATAGAGTATTGAAGTTTGGAACTTTCTCTAAAAGAATGAAAGTGGTCATCTATAAAACCATCCTAAGGCCAGTGGTGGTTGGTTATGTTTTGGTGTGAAACATGGTCCTTGACAAGAAAAGAAGAAGTAATGCTCTCTCTCTCTCTCTCTCTCTCTCTCTCCCTCCCTTCCTCCCTCCCTCCCTCAGCCTCTTAAGAGAGGAGGGAGGGAATTAGTTCAAGTGAGGTGATAACTACCAAAGAATAAGGTTTTGAAATAATTTACAGGGCTTGATGGTGTTTGGAGCCTTAAAAATCCAGTGACAATGTGTAGGTGCACGAACCCAGTCTGGTACTGAAATCTCACAGCTTTGCGAAAATATTTTCCCTCCGTCTAGTCTCCAAACAGAGGTAAAATAAATATTCCTGGATTAGAAAGCAATCAGTCCAAAACTGCATTTCTTTGGCAAGGATGTCAAGTCTCTACACCCTACTGCAACGTGAAACTGCCGAGCACGTCCTAATGACTTGTACTGCATTTGAGGCCCTTAGCAACACGTTTAGGAGGAAGACCGCTACTTCTCATTGTACTCGAAGCGGTCGTGTATGTTACTGCCTCAAGGAAAAGCTAGCCCACGAGAACGTCCTCATAGACGAATTCGAACTATATACCTTTTATAAAGTTTACACTTTTTTCTGTCCCGCTGAACGGCAAGAGTTTAAATAAATAATCCTAAGTGCAGTCATAAGCGTTGAGCGTATATATTGAAATTTTAGACATGGGTAATTTAATTTTTTTTTTTTTTGAGTGTACGATATGGTCCAGAAACAGGGATAAGTTTCCCACCATGGATTATATTAATATTTCACCTTTTTAATAATATTTGATGTATATTAATAATTAATATATGTTGAGCAATCAGTTTAAACGTTTTCCTCTATGTAAGTGTATGTATTATAATTTTTTAAAAAATTAGAAAAAAAAACAGAAACAACTGTAATGAATTTATGATGGTAAGTAAATACACATTCACTAACAGTTATTAATTTTTTCTATTAACAATACATTTACACAAAACAATCAACTTATGATAAACTTGCTTACTCCACCTTGCATGGGAAGGTTCTGGTAATCTCCAATATTACCAATCGATATAACCACATATTACATTACATTAAACAACAATATTATTCAATATTATAACATATATCACACTGAAAATTACAAATATAAAAACAAATAAAATGTAATTGTTAATTAGACTGAAGGGTGTTGCCCCTCACAACCTAATAATTGTTAGGCATTTTCATATTGAGTGCAGGAGACGAAGTTACTGAAGTATATGAAGCTATAAATTATAAAGTACAGGATTCCCTTGTAGCGGGTGCCACATGGTGGAAACTTTTATTGCATATAGTAAAAATTATGTCTTGTGAAATTAGGTCGGGACATAAATCCAAGCATAGTAGATTCATTCTAGTTGGCGTGTTTGTTATATTCTGTTGACCTTTTGTTTTGAAGGTACTTTCAAAAAGTGACATTTCTTACTACTATATGAATTTTTCGTATTTTTTAATAATTGCTGAAATGGTGTATGATGAACCAGACCTATCTTCATTTTGTGTTTTAATTTATTATAAGAATTAGAATAAAACGTATTATTCCTTCCAGACCGCTTAAGGGTATAATGTGGCCTAGTATGTATTATTATATTATTTCTATCATATTATTTGTATCATAGCTGCCACCTTCCACTTTGTACGCTCGATTTGGTGTTCAATAAGCCACTGACGGATCCTTTTCAATTGAGGTTGGGACTGAATTCGCATAATTACGAATCAGTTTTGGGGGCCAGGTTATGGCCCAAAACTGGTCTCGACGGAATACTACTTCTCAAAGTAATGAATACACATTATATCGTATTGGATTAGAACATATCCAATGTCTGTTCCCAGTCCAGAATGATGCAAACAAAAAAAAAAAGTTTAACGACATTATTCTTAATAAAAATAGCTAGTGGATACGGAAATTGTCTTTAATGTGGTAAAAAAAAAAATAAATGATTTAATTTCCTGGAGTTCTTTGGCTAAAGCAAATTAAGGTACGAATCGCACTGCCTCCTATGACAGACTAAAAGGCAAGCTAGTTCCTCCTTGGTCATGATTACGTAGTAGTAATGACCTTACGACTCTCACAATACTGCTTATAGGATTATTGATTAACGGGTGGCCGAAATTGTCTACATGGTGCATTGACTCTCATCGCCATTTACAATACTAGTTACAAGCCTTAAGAAGTAGCAATGGATGGTAGGTTTTCGCAATCACTAATGTTCTTGCAATTTATGACTCTTATTTCACAATACAATGAATGATATTTGTAAATTTCGACTAATATATACTATATTGTATGGAATAGCATATAGATGTTATCAGCATTCGTTATCTACTTTCGCGAGTTAAGAAACGCTGTTGTTATTAATAGTATTTGACAACTATTATTATAAACAGCCTTCAACGGCTATTGTTATAAACTATGTAGTTATTCCTCTCAACATATGATTCATTAAGAATGACCTAACTGACCGCTTCGGGATCAAAAGAAGTCACCTGTGTCTTTGTCAAATCATATAGTTCTACTTTACACTACTGAAATTAATAGCATCAGGCTGCACCAAAAATTCCATTCATCCTGACACTGACATCTCTCATACAACTTTATGTTTAACAGATGTTGACAGGGCAATGTTCCCACAAAACCAACATCTCACTACATCCATTATATTATCTCACTATAGATCATTATATCTCAATTTCGAAACCACACTTCCTTCTGGACCCAGAAATCATTGGTTAACCCCGCTATCCTACCATTGAATCTGCGTGTTATTGGACTTTCTTACAATCCCCTATTCCTAATTTTAGAGTGTCCAATTAGATCAATTCTCTTTTTCCACCACCTCTTGCCCACATAAAATTCGATTGGACAAAATCTCCAGTTTACCATCCCCTTCCTATACTTCTTTTTATGTATATATTTTGGCCAAAGGGTAGATGATTATTTGAATAGTTACTAGGCCTAAGAGATGATGTCCTCAGCCTTCAGCTAAGTTTTTCCTAGTTCGTAAGAAGTTAGTTTCAATGTAGATGTAACATTATATTTTACAATATAAACCTAAAACGGCTCTCCTGATTTGGCCTTAATTTGGATAGAAATTAAGGATATAGTATTTAAATGGCTCAGTATTAATTTTTTTTTTTTAAATCCATCCAATAATTTCGCTTCACCATGCGCAAAAAGTATTTTCGTGACACGCTTATTTTAAACATCCTTCCGTAGATTTTATTTTAAAACGACAAATCAAATTTATAAACAAAATAAAAATGATATGATTTGCCTCAGGAAGAGTAAGGCCTTCTTGTTGAACATCTTCAACTCGTGCCTGCGGAATCATTACATTCCCACTGCCTGGAATCAAGCGATCGTTGTGCCGCTACTCAAGCCGGGGAAGAAAGGTTACTCAACTGAGCACTATTGCCCTATCAACCCCCGAGCAAAGTATTTGAGTGGCTGATTTATCATCATCTCATGTTGCACTGCAGCGAGATCATCCCACCGTAGCAGACTTGGTTCCTAAGAGACGTAGCCTGCGAATACCACTTAGTCAAGCGGCAGGCGTTCACCATCCAGAAGAACAGAGCCACAGCCTTCATCTCAATGGGCTGCTGCCGAGCCTACGACAATATGTCACACCCATTCCTAATTCGTTGAATGGAGAAATATAAGTTCCCTACTCCTCTTTGCCAAACATCTGTTAATCACTAGTAGAGTAGGCGTCACAATATTCCCCTGCACACATCAGATCCCACTACCTATCTTAAAATACCCTTTTGGGCTCCGTTGAGGGACGTGATGGCCATGCGGGTTGGGGCGCTGGACCCAGTGAGCTCGGTTCGGAACGTTGTGGGTTCGATTCCCACCTGGGGCAGTTAAACATTCATTTTTCGGTGGTCCCGAAGAATGAATCTTGACACTCCCACCTTGGTTAGTACGCGATGGCAACCTAGCCTAGGTAGCCGTCAGGGGTTGGCAAAAAGGACCACCCACTTGCCGGACTTGTTCCCTCCACCAAATACCAGTGCCAGTACCAGTAGCTCCGATGGTTAGTTCTCATATTATTCAAGACATGGATCTGCCACACTACTTGGTTATTACAATTGTTATTGCTTATGTTCTTTGTAAAGATTACTTTACATAATAGGTATTAACCTATATGTATGTTATTTAAAGTTGTATGGTCACTGAGCTGAGTGACACTGAGGTAGCGCAATGAGCAATGAACAATCCAACTATAATGAAATTAATGAGGTGTAGATAGTTGACCGTAGATTAATGATTGGAGAAGTTTGTCGGGGGGTGCGGTCAGCAAAGAACAACATAAATAAACATTCTTTATTTCATTTTTTTTTTTTAAATGTTAGTTAAATTTACTTTCTGATCAAGTTTTGAATTTGATTGAAAACATATTTGCAATAAATTGACATGTTCAATTAAGTTAATTTAGATTGGAGAAGTTTGTCGGGGGTGCGGTCAGCAAAGAACAACATAAATAAACAAAACCATATTTATTTATTTTATGCCGAAGTTTCGACCTGAGTTTCAGGTCTTCATCAGGGGTTATGGCGTAGAAGGTAGGCCTGCAACTGAAACGTCGGCATAAAATAAATAAATATGGTTTTGTTTATTTATGTTGTTCTTTGCTGACCGCACCCCCCGACAAACTTCTCCAATCAATAATGAAACTTGTATTACATCGTCTGGATGTTATATTTTTGAAAGAAAATAGTTTGCTAATATGAAGGCAAAATTAAGGAATCAATTTTTATTTAATTATGAATTATGAAATTTTCATAGTTTGCCTCCTATAAGGGGAGCGAGTGTAAGGAGATTTAATTTGTATTCAGATTTTAATTTCCTTTTTTATTTATTTTTTTTTCCACCTCTTATACAGCAAATCCTTCTATTATTTATCTCTAAATAATTCTATATTCGATCGAATATTATGGTTATGAACCACTTTATGTCATTACTTCTTGACTTTTTTGTAAATATTCATGCACAGATTTACATTTTTGAGTTGTACATAATGCAATGCTTCCTAATGAAATGAAATCACTCGATACTGGTGGACTAGTTTTATAGACCGTGACTAAAAATAGTTTATGTAAGAGGTTTTCTCAGGCTGTGGGGTTTATTGCTTATAACTTGTTATGTAGCCTCCAGTTAATACTTTTTCAAGTTATTTAGTGTTTGAATATTTTAAAGTCGATTTAAAAACTGCTTTAGTTAGTTAAATATTTGTAGTTAATACCATTTTTTTAAATTTTATTTTTACGTTGTATAAAAATTCTATAATATCTTAGCTTCCTATTACTTCTTTGACAATCAGATGGAAAACATGATTTTCAGAAAGAATAATTGTTCTGCTTGAAACATATTGCCCTTTTTTTTTTTTTACATTTGATTCTTATTCTATACATGCCTGTTTAAATTTTTAGTTATAATAAAACCTAATTGAAGATTGCAATGCCCGTTATTCTATCTAGTTAATTCTCTAAGATCTTTTAAGGAAACAGCTTGTAGGTCGATCAGGTCATTGTACACGTAGCTAATTATCAAGTATTACATAGTAATGAATAATGGTAGTAAAGATGATCAGGTCGGATAAAGTACCAAATTAGCCGATAAAACATAACAGAAGATCAATGAATAGACTATTAGTAGAGACCGAATTTTCGTGCAATTTGATCTCATGTTTCACAGCTTCATGTTGTGGCCATAAAGGGTGTTCTATTGATACAAGTTTTATATTGCAAGCTTTGGAGTTACTGCACGAATTAGCATGTTTTGAGAAGTTTCTGTACGAAATTGCATTTCTATTTATTTTTAAGTTTTAACTTTGGAATAATTGTTTAAATTTACAAATTTGTGAGTGATCCACCGCACGATCAACTAAATAATGTCAGAAAACTAATGCTTTAGATTTATGATGTAGATAATTGGTGCTTTTTATTTTTTATAATTTATGGAAAATATATATTTTCTACGGAAAAAAACTAGGAGGTGATTTTATTTTTTTTTTTACCTTCAGGTTTTGATCGTTCTTACGATGGAAGCCAATGAATTTATTGTTGGTTAAATCGGTTTGAGAACATTATTTGGTTGATTTAAAAAAAAAAAAATTGCAATGATATTGGAGTATTCTTTCAAATGAAACTCTCTTATCATTTATTATTTATTTTTTATTACGTTCTTTTGTTCCTATTTTATATTATCCAAAGAAAAAAAAATTGCCAAAAATGAATTTTTTTTTATGTTCTCTCAATACTTATGTGTATCATTACCACCACCAATAACGAAATCCACTTAGTTTAAAACCTCTGTTATATAAACTCGAATATATCCTTTATTTGGGGAAGCCTTGGAAAAAAAAAAGCTGAGCACTATTTAGTACAATTCATATTTATTTTAAATGGATCTGGTGATATCAATAACAAATTCGAAAGTTTGTTACAAAGAGTTTCTATTACCGTGTATCTTTTGATATTTTATATTTGTTATCTTTTACAAACGGATTCATGCAATCTAAGTACTAACTTATTTGAACCACAATGCTTCAGGACTAAAAAACCCTCAATGAATAAACTACTAGTTAGCAAGAGTTGATGTAGACTGATAGCTGGTCTTGTTAAACATTATTAAAATTTGTAATATGATAACATAATGAGTATCTTATTTCTTTGTATTTTTGTTATTTTATTGTTTTTAATATTAATTTTATTTTTATATATGAGTTTTTAAATTTTCAGCACATTAAAAAATTTTAAAAACTTATTTTATTTGTTTCCAATATAACCAGGTTTCATCCATTATCTTGAATGTAACCTGTATTATTTGTACTTGCTACTGGATCCTTAAAGTTATTATATATATATTCTTATATTCCCCATTATTGATGCATTGATACAAACTATATATTTATTGCATACATATCAATAACATAAGAAGATAGTGCCATTCAATGGGTACATTGAATATTACTGGGAATACAACTGTATCCCAGTTGGGAAGGGTGTGTTGTGAGATCTTAAGTTTCGGTCGCATTCGTTTGCTTTCGAAAGCATTCCGTATTCCATCCAGTTCGGTGTTTAAGCTATTTTCTCCTCATGGGGTTTAAACTGTAAAAAAGTGAGTTGAGCTCTTCTCTGTTTAGAATACTGTTCTTTTTGATTCTAAAAATAAGGACACATAAAAAATTAGTGAATTTTTGTAGAGGGTTCACTCACTCGAGATTTATTTCAGCCTCAAAATTTGAGGCTTTTTTAAATTTTAATCTTCCATATTCAATCGTGGTAAGTATTTAGCGAGTTTATTTTGATTGAAACAAAGTTGATTAAGCAAACATAAGTTTTAATAAGCAAATTCCTATGTACATATTTATATTCCATATTACGCATTAAAGTCGATTTTTGTTTTTTATATACAACTTTAATCATTCTGAGTTTTAGCAGATTGATTTTGCTCATTTATGACATTTTTACAGCTCGTTTTTTGGTTCGTTCAATTCTTTACGGATTAGAAAATAAGTATTGACCTATCACTTCAATTACAAAACGGTCTTTTAACTTGAGTTACATGATAATCTTCAATTATCAACTCTTGTACCCCGAAGAAACTAGGGAGGAGGAAAAGAAAACACCTTTC
Organism: Halyomorpha halys; assembly: GCF_000696795.3. Taxonomy (NCBI): domain Eukaryota; kingdom Metazoa; phylum Arthropoda; class Insecta; order Hemiptera; family Pentatomidae; genus Halyomorpha; species Halyomorpha halys. Next base: position 633,139 of record NW_027104988.1, on the reverse strand, counting down.
CTGTTTACCCTGGCGTTCAGAAACAGTCGTTTGTGGGAAGCGAGGGAAGTGCAATGACCGGCTGGGATACAATGGGTGCCTTGGTCCTCGCTACGTCACACTCGGCCTGGCTGGCAAACTATGTCGATTGCAGGCGTGAAATCGATAGCGGAAAATCGAGAAAGTGCACTGCTATACACTTTAGATTTAATTTTCGACATATCTCCCGTATGGAAAGATGTCTTTGTTATTTTCTTTTTTGGTGGTTGGTCTCTTCAAAAGCTGTGTTTTCACACACCGAAATTATGAATTTTGCACATGATGGGATATCGTTACAAACAACTTAATAATTTTCAAATATTGGGTATAGGTATTAATTATTTTTTTGTCTTAATTTTGATATTTAGTTTAAAGTTTAAATTTCATCACAAATGCTCGTCAATACGCTTTTGTTTTAGACAATTCACCAATGTTGAATACTGATTTTATTAACCTTTCTATCTTAATTTGGTTTATGTCCAAGCAAGATTTAAAAATGGGTTTATCATTTTCTAAAAACAGATTTTTAAGGGATGGAAACTATGATTTTATATAGATCTCACGTTTGTTTAGTAGGGACTGACATTCTTCATTTTATGAATCATGATTATATATATAAATGATTATATGATTTAAAATTTACTACATAACATTATTCAAATAATATACGAAAATATTTCAAAAAGGATTAGTTTTAATTGATAAAATGAAGTATATATTAGTGCATGAATACGAATATGCATCCGAAACTTGGTGCAAGAAATATAGAATAGTGATAATATTCTAAATGGATTTTTTTTTTTCACTTCAACATATTAAAACATAAAAACAGTTTTATGTATCTTGTCATTTCGGTATGTATTCAGGCAATAGGTTCAAAATTAAACGTTAAATGTCAGAAAGTAGTGTGTATTAGCTCGCTGATAGATTTCAGACATTTTCGAAAAATGTTTTTTTAGGGGATGGAAACCATAGTTTTATGGATGTCACATTTGTTTCGTAGAGACTGGCAATCTTCCATTGTATGGATCATGATTTTGTTCCGTTTTTTTTTTTTTTTTTTTTTTTTTTTTTATGCTTTTACCCTCCACTGGCTCATTACCAGTATGCGGCGAGAGTGATGCGCTGGGATCTCTTGAGCTCTGCTCTACCCCTCACACGTGGGTGATAAAGTGGGCTCAGGAATCCTCAGGTCGATTGTGTAAATATTGTATATATTATTTTATC
>NW_027104988.1:630400-631549 GCF_000696795.3 Halyomorpha halys | reverse complement strand
ATTAAAGTAGTCCTAAATTATTCGTTATAAGTAAATTATTTTTCCACTGGATTTCATTATAAGACAAGAACGTGGTTACGTACTCTTGGACCCATATATTTTATTGTTTTTTGCTTGTAGTCCAGGCAACATGGCTAAAATAATGGGTTTAACTAGAAAATGTATATATAGTTGACCGTATAACTTAAATATAAGAAGATGGTCAGGGTTGCGGTCAAAAAGAACAAATAGTTTTTAACTATTTAATGTTCTTCAGGGCTATTCAAAGCGATAGGTTAAACAGGCTGTAAAAAATCTTTTTTTCCTATAACATGTAAACCATCATTAAAAAAAAAATAATAAAAAATCAACCGACACTAATTTAACTTAAAGTTTTGAGTAGTTATTTTTTCTTTGTTGGACATTAATTACGATTCTCTGTTTTAGTCTTCACTTATCTCTTCTTCTAGTATTCTTATAACAGTTTAACAGTAAATTTTAGACATTATTTAATAAGTATTCCAAGCCTTATGGACCCGGCTGGCCTTCATATTGCCATGGGTAGCAGTCGTACCCTTCCTTGAATTGGTAGTCGTTACCTTATATGGGCCATTGTACAACCTCTAGTCCCACATCTTATCGTAACCTTTTATTCTTACTTCAAGCACATACATCGTTGAACATAGTCTGTGTAATTTACTTGTAACTCCCAGGCTATTTCTCTTCTTTGCCTAAGACTGATTAGTTCTTACATTAACAAAGTCATAATTTTTCGAGTTAAAAAAAATTCTAATGTACCTTCGACTACTCCTATGCAATCAAAAATGTAAAGCCGTAAATTTTGGGTACCCAGTCCCAAAATGCCGCTTATGTGCTCATTTCTCACCTTGGGCTGTTATTAATTATTATAACACAGTCATACTCTGGTTAGCTCGTGGTGGTAACTTTAAGAATTGGTAATAAAGAACCGCTAAGATCACTTACCGGACTAGTTCCCTCCTCACCCTGTACTAGTTGTCCTATGCCGAGTATTCTTATGATTTATAACTTCACTTTTTAATTACTGCATATGGTGAACAACTTTTTTGTGTTTTAGTGCATTTTATTTCAATTTCTCTGGCCTTGTTTCAATTTATTCTATCATTCTGTTAAATAAAATATGATATAGAG
>NW_027104988.1:621158-630293 GCF_000696795.3 Halyomorpha halys | reverse complement strand
ATATAATATATAAAAATAATAATACCACTACTGATAATTAAAAATTTATAGCAGCATACTTTATTTCTGCGCGACTCCTATTGGTAAAAAGGTAACTGCTCTCTGTTGTATGATATATAGTAGGATTGATATAAATATTAGTATTAGAGAAACTGACAGGGTTTCTATGTCTAAATAAGATTGAATACTTTAATCAAAAAGAATAACAAAAACAATAGGTATATTTATGGTTTATTTGTATGAATATTATATATTTTTCCAATTTATAAACTTTTTATTAATTATTATTTTTTATTCATTAATGTACTTAGAGTTATTTCATTTTTCCGTTTATTAACGTTCAGTTATTTCATTTTGTATGTATTTATGTGCTATTTAATTCTCAACCAATGAAGTGTTCATGCTTAAAATATAGATGTTTAAAAAAAATTCCGTGATGGAATATAATTGTAAATTATTTATTAGTATTAACCTCAAATGTGGTTAGTAATTTTATTTATATTCAATCAGCCCAGGTTTAACTTTGGGTCAGTTACACATGTGATTAGATAGAAAATTTTTGGAAGAATAATATCATCAGTGGTCCTTTCAGCTCTTATATATATATTATCTTTTCGAATTTGGACTTGGTACAGTCTACTGAACGACCCGAGTAGAGAATGTAACTCCAGTCTACCGCACTTTCTTTGGTATACATTGAATGCATAATAAAATTATAAGTTTTTTTCTTTTTTTGTGTCAGTAATAAATAATAAAAGCAGTGATGTATTATTTTGTTTTTTAATCAAAAGATAATTGTACAGGATTCTGAGAATATTGTTTGTTTTTCCATATGAATGTTAAATCTTTAAAGGCTTGCTAATTGTTTAATTTCACCTTAAATATACGGTTTGAGCTGAAACAAACAATGTTTAAAATAAATGTTCTAAGAAAAAGAATTAGAAAAACAAACTGAAGCTTTTGAGAAATGAATATGAACATATCGCTTTGTTGCCTTCGTACATCATACAAAAACTTTTTATTTTTGTATTTGATGTATTCCGTAAACTGTAGAATCCGGTTAATTTGAGACAGCCCTACTGGCATTGGTACAGTCTGAAGTTTCTTTGATAAAATTAAATTTTGATTAATAAAGCCTCATATTAAAGCAAAGCAAAGATATGTTATGGTGCAAAGAATAATAGTTACAGGATTCTGAGAACATTGTTTGTTTTGCATATAAATGGTTAATATTTTATAAACAACGTCACTATATAAAAAACTTAAAACTTCTGAAAATAGATAATGGTTTTTGTAAATCATAGAAATATTCCCCTGGATCTATTTTATACAAGAAATAAAAGGTGGCCTCGTTCCCTATTGGAGAATATATATACTGTTTTTGCAATTATGAAGTAACCTGTACCCATATAAATCTATCTCCATCCATTATAACTGTACTCTCGTGTGGAACTAATTAATACATGACGTGCGGTACTAGGATACAGTTACGTACATAGTAATTACAAACATACTGAAATATTCCGTAATTTTAGTAAATCTAGATTTGAAGGGAAGGCGGAATGCAAGAGCTAGTAAACGCTCGAACTATCGCTCAATGTTACCCTAAAAGAAGGAACGAGCAATGTGAGTACGGCTTGGTTCAGTGCAAGTATTCTGGGAGGCGGTGTATCATCCTCTTCCACAACAACTTGAAAATTCAAAATTTGAAATTTGACTTTTGAGAGTCTACTTCAAACTGCAAAAATTATGGTAAAACATTATTCAAAAATGTTATTATACTTAAATCGCTTTTAAATGCTATTTACGGAAGTCAGTTTTCCAAAAAGGAAAAAAAAGTCACTTTCAGGAATGCTTCCCAGATCTGGTAAGGTAGTAATGCGGTCAAAATTGCTGGGAAATTTTAGAGTTCCCCCGATAATTTGTTGCAGGAATGTTCTACGCATAATCATGTTTCTAAATTGAGAAGATTGAATCCCAGTTGAATATAAAATGATTTCTTAGACAGTTATGCACCCTCTTCCAATATTTTTAATTTAGGAACAATAGATTTAAAAGTAGTATACAAAGCCATGGCGAATATCTCTTCGGGCATATCCTAAGTTCTTATAAGAACAATAAAGAAACTGAGAATTTCAGATGCAATCAAAGCAGTAATTGACATATTTCAGATCTTCTGGGTATGTTCGAGTTATTCTATGCATCTTCGAAAGTAACGAGGTTTTTGATACAGAAAAACACTAATTTGTTGTTTTTTTTTGTGAATTTTTAAAATTATTCTTTTACTTTTACTGAATAAATCATCTTGTAACAGGTCTAATTCACTTTAAAGAAATATATAACAAATGATCTTCAGGGAGTACCAAAAATTAAAATTGGTTCAGAAACATTACAGAATGATAAATATAACATTAGAAAAAATGATTAATTTAAATTCAAACAAATGGATTTAGGAAATCCATATGAAATATTAAAATATATAGTCTGCGTTACATTTTTAAAAATAGAAGACATCATGTAAGGAGGAAGATAACTAAATTTAAATACTATTCTTGAAGGTAACATGTCATTGATCGAAAACATAACCTACAGTTCAAAGTTAATAACGATGTAAAGCTGACTGATTTTGGTAAAGAAAAAAAAATACAGAACTGCAAAATGATGCTTTCAAAAGATTACAACTGCCTACTTATTATTACGACAGTAAACGGGATGATAATAACCATTATTGAATATTGATTGAGGAAGGTCATTAGCTTTGATTTGTATATTCTATAAACATTTTTAAAAATTTTATAAAAAAGGGTTTTTATACAATTTTCCGAACGAATAAACCATTTGAAAATAACGCCACTACTTTAGAATTAATGCACAATTTTAGTGCAGATAAACGATTGCTAGGTGAAAAATTGAACATCTGCACGGGTAGGGTAACTCAGTTAAACTGGGATCTGGTTTTAGTTAAGCCTTGGCAAATAATTTATTTGTTCTGTTACATCAGCCGTAGGTAGAAACAGGGATCAGTAGGCTCTTTAGTGGTATACCCAGCCTCTATAATGTTATCTGATCCGTAATGGGTTGGGAGAAAACCTAATGGTTAAACGCGATCCTGGCCGTAATCGTGATCACTTCTCTGCCTAACCGTTGGTCAAGAAGCAGTACTTCCTTATCAGGATTATAGTGGTACTTGTTTGTTTTTTTTAATGTAAATCAGGAATTAGTGAACATGGTTCTCATGTTTTGGATTGAAAAGCTAGAAAATCATTCTAACAATGATACGTATAATAAAATATTATATTTAAAATCAGTTTACAGACGATTTATGAAAAACTAGTATTTTTCAAGTTCCAGTAAATTGAAAAACATGGTTTCCAAGGATTATTATACATTCATTGTTATAATTCATGGGCTAGAAAACTATTTCTGACAGAATGGAAGAATTATTTCTATTGTACTGGTTTACTAATGTGACTATTTGCTTTGTGCACTTTTATTATCATTGCTATGTCTGGTCCATAGCGATCATGAGAGTTTTATAAAATGTCCTTAATTTCTTCAGCTGTTCAACGATATACTCTTCAGTATCGCGAAACTTTTAATACCTCTAAACGGTAAAGTTAAGTGGATTAACTATGTCACTGCTATAATAGTGTTGTTTGGAACGTTTTTATTATTTTTAAACATTTTTTTTAAAGAGGTGAAGGGAATCATAAAAATGTGTTAATTGGAAAATGAAGTGGAATCAGATACTAAAACAATTCCCATTTAGTAATATCGGGTAGTAATATAACCACAAATTCGATAAATGGAGATAAAAACTGAGAAAGCTTCAGTTATAGTAGAGAAATTTGAATTTTGACAGACAAAAAATTTTTTTTTTCATGATAAATCATATAAACAATCACTCGTCATTGGATTGAGTTAGGCAGGTGAGATTGGTGGCTCTGAACTACTTTCAGAAGTGCTGACCCCTCCCTCCTGAATTGATGGTATTTCCTCATGGAGCTGAGTATCCTGTGTATCAAATATTTAGTATGGGGAAGTATTGAGATCTTCAAAAATGTCGAATCCGAGCTTTCGACGAAAATACATGGTTTATGCCCCTCCGAGTTCAAATAAACAAGTATCGTAAGATGGTTTGTATATCTTGGTATGTGTAAAACTTTGTTCTAAAATGAAAATGAAATTATATATTTAAATGGCAGGTGTGTATAATAGTGGAATGTTACAGTAGTTATTTTTAACCGTACTTCAAAATACCGATTTTACATATTTTTCAAATTTTACTCGACATATGAATGGACATTTATGTGATCTTTGATATTAACTAAGTCTTATCCGCATTGAAATGGTCTGACAGAGTATAAATGTTGAATTTTCAAAAGATCACTCTCTAAAGTGACTACAATTTTGATTATTTACAACTCTCAACCATCCTCATAACTATCATTGTTAGTAGTAATAAAAATGGATAAGTATGAATTCCGACAGAATTTGATGATTAAGTGGCTATACGATTTTTCCCTGACATTAAAAAAGTAATTGGACAATTCCAAAATGGGAAACAGCCGAGAGCATCCGATCTCTTCCTATCGCGCTAAGTAACGTTAATATCTATACAGTTCTCTGAATTACCTTTTTCATTCTTGCATGAACAAAGTAGATCATTCTACTCGATTTTTCGAAAACATTTGGTACAGTTGCGACAACTTCATTTTTCCCAAACTACAAAATCTTCCGATTTCCAATAGTGCTATTTGGTAGTTGAAATTTATCCTTTCAGATTGATCCCAGGATGTTGGGCTCAACCTCCTTCTAAGATACTCCCCCCTCTTCTGTGATGTGGTCCTCAGGGCCTATCTCTCTCTCTCTCTCTTATCCTGTTATAGTAATAATGACCCATATAATTGTCCTTCCCGCCGTCCGACCTACTACCAACTATGAGAATCACCCTAGATCAAACCCTTTTCTGGAAAAAAACACGTTTCCAATGTTTCTTGTCTAACCTTTTCCACCTTAAAGCGACTCAATTATCTTCGCCACCTATTTCCATTGGAAACACGTTGACTTTAGTTATTTCCTTAATATTCCCCCACTTTGACTGCTGTTGCATGGGGGGTGTCACTGGAAACTTCGAGGCTAAAACTATTAATAAATTACCTAATACAATTTATCTTCGGAATTCTCATGGGGACTCCTCTATTTCCTGTTTTTATGCTGAGGTGAAATGGCTCTACCCTTTCTATCGGCGTAAGTATTTCCTGGTATCCTTCCTCCACCAAGTTATCCTATCCCACTGTCCATCATACATCTCAGATCTCCTTAAATTCAAATTCCCTGTCCAATCTAACAATACCATTCCCAGTCTTTAGACCTGTACACAGCAACCCGTAGATTCCTTCATAATCAAATCCTCTTCCCTGTGGAATTCATTTCCTCCAGTACCCTTCCAACATTCAAATCCTGCTTATATTATCATTTCCCATTTACTCAGGTATAATTGAATTAAATATTTTCTGTCTAAATTATTTTTGGGATAAGTTTATTATATATTTTTATTTATAATTTTAAAGACTTAAAGGTTGCCTTATTATGATTTATTTATATATTATATTATTGCTTTTATTGGATGCTCTAAGGTTCTAAAGCCCACTTGCTAGTGTTTGTATTATAAGTATAATAGGACAAGCCCCACAAAAAATAGAGAATTTTATATTTATTTGAAATCAGTATTAAAGGATAAGTGTTTCTGGTAAATCATTGCCAATGATCATCCAATTTGAAGGTAGATATTGGAGGCAAATATTTGCCAAAACATATTGGGCCAGGGTAGACGCAAAATTTTTGTGCGAGTGCTATCGAATATGAGGGTTGTGGTCATGCCTTGTAAGGGCTGAGGGTGTCCTGGTCATTATATTTTGAATTATAATTTTATATTGTCCAAAGTTCTTAGTAGTGTTTTATTGCAGATTATTATCCACTAAGGACCAACTTCTTGCGATCCCGGTTCGAGATCTCTTCGCCCAAGGCCCTTCTTGCAGCCCTTCCACACCAAGACCTCTTGTACTCCAGATATGAACAGCTGTAGACTAAGTCTCCTACAGCTAACTGCCCCTTTTTAATTAGCGTGACGTATCGATTGTGAAGTGCCCACTAAAGAAGTGGGGGCCTGCTCCCACTCCCGCGTGCCCTCTCAGTGCTCACTGTGTGCTAGTTCTGTTCTGGTGTCGCTTGTCATCCTCTCGCTCTCGCCCAAATACTTCTTCAACGGTCTCTTTGTCAGCGCATGGAGGACATTTGGATATGGTCCGGTAAGTCTAATCGTATACTCCTTCGTTTAGTCATTGATCGTTGCTTTTTTCTTATTTAGTGAATATATATTTAATAATGTTCAGCTTTACATTTCCGAAGTTAGTTGTTACCTATGGAGTTTATAAGGTTCTCAAGAAGGATATTTCATTACTTCCTCCTCTTCTTTTACCTGTGGAAGCCTGAAATTAAGGGGATTAGTCTCTTTTAGATCTCTTCAAGAAATTAAGTGTTCATCATGTGAATATCTGTATTAGTTTTAGAGAAATAAGTTTAATATTATAAGTAATTTCTACAAATAAATTCTCTAAATTGAATAACTCCAACTAAAGCGATAAAATTATAGTGATACATAACTCTTCTTATTGATTAGTTTTACAAATTTCTTAGATTTATCTGTATCATCAATGGAAACATTTAATAAGTGAAAATCCGTGGATCATCGTTCCTATTTAACATCATATGATTTGTTATAGTACATGAAATTTAAACTTTGTTTAATAAACTGAAGAATTAACGAGTAAGAAAAGGTCCTAGCCTTGCTAATTATGTGAACTATTCTATTAATCTATGAAAATGTACAAGTGAATTCTAAAATGATTCAGAATCCAGTCGTGAGTAACGGCATGAGTTGATGGCTTCCCGAGAAACTTTAACGTCTTGAAAAACTTCCTTCATTTTTGTTTCTGTTTTTTGTTTTTTTATCCATTTTACGATTTTTCAATCTATTCTCATTGATTAGATTGTATTTTTAGAGCTTTATTTAATGTATTGAAAAATCGTTTTCTTTTGGTCTTAACCCATATGAACTTCTTCATGAATAATATGTACTTACGTGATAAATCATATATAAGTGAGTGTATGAAACTTATTTTAGGAAATATCTTCCCTTCAACAGGTCGAATTAGTAAGTAGGTTTAAATAAATAGATGGCAATTATTTATGTCTAATTTTATCTTTTAGTATTGCAGGTATAATCTTTGGTAAATTGTAATTCTAAATCCTTGACAAATTAAAAAAATAATAATGACATAAACTTGAGAGGTATACAACATTGAATCAATAAATTTCTTCCTTTATCTCCAAAAACTTATAAAATTCAAACCTAGCTCATTAATTTTGTTTGTTACTTCTAGATGTGTCATATGATGTTACAATTATAACCTGAAATCTATGGCCCTATGTGCTTTGATAATGCATTAAATTGGTTCACTTTGCTTTTTAAAAAACGAATTTTCTCCCTTAACAAATTTAAGGAATGAGCAAAAAATCATAAATTATAATTTCTTATTTTTTTTATAGTAATTACTAACAATTGTTGATACATTTTCTGACAAATAATTAAAATTAACTATAATAACGAAACTAATCTAGTCCAAGTTATTTATATGTTATTTTATTGAAATTTTTTTTATTGAACAAATGATTCGACCATGATATGTTAATCATTTGTAAGGGTCTTAAACAATGCAAGTCGTTAGCTTATTCGCGGTGTTACAAATCGTAGGTTAGTTGACTTCGGATCAGTTTTTAATCACTGGTTGAATAATATCAATTTTATAAGGTAGTTATAATTATTGTGAAGTATTATTATTATAGTATTGTTATAGAATTATTAAATAATGATATTCTATGTATCATAAACCATCTGTTATTTAAAATACTCTATATCAACGTTCTGCAACAGCTGGTTCCGTTATATGGTTTCATTACATGAACAGCTGGAACAAAAGAAATAAATTAAGGCGTTTACTGAGTTATTTTGTTTCTTTCGAGAAACATTTTACTAGTAACCTTTAAATATTTACATATTATAAGAAGCATTATAAACTAACGAAAATAACTAAGGATTTTACACTCGTATAATGGAGAATAAAAATTAAATATATTTTTTCTTAATCCTTGTTTCCTGTCTCGAAACATTTAAAATAAATAAAACCGTAAATATTTAAATATTTTATGCCGAATTTATTATAAGTAACCTTTTGGGGAAAGTATAGGGAAAGTCGTTTTTACATAATATAATTCGGTTCAAATACTGACTTTGCACAATAAACTATCTTCTGATTGATGTCGGAGTTTATCAGAATAGAAACTGTATATGAAACTTAAATGAAAGTCACCTCCTAGGTATAGTCTATCATAAACAAAAAAAAAATAACCTGAGCCAAAACGAGGTTACAGCTTTTATCATCCATTTTTAATCAAATCTGTTGCTTGTTAATAGTCGCAAAGGGTTAAGGTTAGCATAGGGTTGGCCGAAAGGAAGCATTATTTATTACGTTATACTTGTTGATGCGTTCTGACCTTAATGCCTACGATTGGAAGGGAACGAGGTATAGCCTTTTCCTATGCCCATTTTCTCTTTTCTATTTTCATTATTCAAAAGGCTTTTTTAATGTGGTGTTTACAGATCGTTTGGTTAAGGATTAAAGTGATGATCAAGTGCTACTATGTATAAAAAATAAGCAAATCTTATTTCATAAGTGCCAACGTTTCCGTCATAATTTCAGGCCATCATCAGGGCTAAGAACAAGATAACAACCGTTATGAATAAATGTAAATAGAGGGTAACAAGAAAAAAAAGTTAGAGGTAATATAGGTACATAACTAGTATTAGAAGAAAGTATATATTGTATGTATTATGAGAAGATAGCAATATTAAAATTATGAGAGAGAAAAGGAAAATAAAATAATATACATTCACCTAACTCCCAAAACCATCTTCTCATATTTACAATGAAAGTGTATCACTTTTACCATTAACTCGACGGTGTTTGTCTTTACATACATACTCCTTATCTTGTATATATGGTAACTTCGGTT
>NW_027104988.1:619065-619407 GCF_000696795.3 Halyomorpha halys | reverse complement strand
ATTTTATTGTTAAATTTTCATTAAATTATGAATTAATTTATTCTATCAATTTCTAAATTTTTAAAACAAAAACTATTAATTTTGTGTGGTATATATTCTATCAAGTATTAATATTAAATAATAATTATTCATTATTATTTATTATTGGGTAGCATTTATTATAAACCTATCTATCGCAAAGGATTTTAGGAGTAATGAAAGTATGTTGTTTTAGTTAAATTAAAAGAAAAAATTCAATTAGGTCGTATATATAAGTTGAGTCGTTATTTCATATCTATAATGCGGTCTGGAAATACATTATGCAATCAGAAGATGTGAGAGGTTGCTGTGGGAATCATTATT
>NW_027104988.1:602240-618340 GCF_000696795.3 Halyomorpha halys | reverse complement strand
TAGAAAACTTAAATATTTTCTCAAAATATTAATATGATAATTCTCTCATAAGAAGCGGCAAAGCTCTTTTTAAAAAAATTAAATGTCATTAAACACATATTGTTTTTTTCCCCTAATGTATCTGAGAAGAAATTTTATATTTACTCCTTAGGGCTGACAGCAATAGAAGATATGGAATGGTTTGCCAGGAAATTGGTTTTTAACATTAGCAAGGAAATCAAAACTTTATTAGTACAGATGCCTTATATATGGATATGTCCTTCTATACCTTCCAGATCATTATATTAACAAGTTATATTCGATTATTGAGTGTTATGAAAAAATAGGAGGAGTTATTGAAGGAAACATCAGTGACTAGCTAAGGGAGGGAATCGTTTTGGAGCAAGTTAGGTGGAGTACCAATTTATTTCCAAATATATACCTGTATATTCTACAAAAAAAAAAAAATCAATGTTGTGAAGCATAATTTTTTTCTCTTACCCTTCACTGTTTATTAACAAGCAAATACACAAAATAAATACATGTACAAATGAAGATTGTTGTTTGATTTTCAGAAGGGCATTTTAGGGTAGATAGTTTGAGTGAAGTGAATAAGCGCACTGTCTGCTTGAACATGAGTAGAATATAATGATTAAGGTATTGGTAATCAAGTTTAACTTATACTCCGATTTTCCGAGGAAGGAAGAATGTCTGATTTCAGTAAACCTGTAGGCATACTTTGAGAAAGATTAAATTTAACATAGAATCTTAACCTGTATATATTTTACTTTGAAAGTATTCAAAATTTTGAAAAAGTGAAAATATATTTTTTTTTTTATTGTTTTTTCCTACTTTAAAGTCATTATGAGTATAAATATTATTAGAAATAACAGAAGGTTAGTTTTATCGGCTTCCATTCATATGTTCCATTGTTTTATACATGAGAAAATATAATTTTGTTTCTGAATTATTCAACAGCTGTCGTTTAAACTATCCGCCGGATATAAAAGGCTTAGTCCGTAAGCCTTGCTTCTGCTTTATATTGAAAATATAACTTGAATTCGATTTGCGTTGAGTATGCAACAGATGTCCAGCATCAGAGTTGATCAAAAGTTAGCTATAACTAAACAACTAAAAACTAAAGCTAAATTAGCTTTCCCATCAAATCACCTTTACCATTCGTCGTAAACCTACCGACTGCCCTACAGTCTCCTTTAATAATGTTGATCTTACCCCTGTCGAACAGATCCGCTACCTTGGACTACATCGGACAAACGACTAACCTGGAATCCTCACACAAGACTGAAAAGACAGGAAACTGCACGTCGATTTCGACTTTTAAAGAACTTCGTGGACAAACGGTCTGAACTTCCAATTCATTACAAAAGACTGATCTACATGACTGTAATAAGGCCAATCTGGACATACGGAGTTGAGCTTTGGGGTCCACTAAACCTTCGAATTCCTCTCGTATCGAATCATTGCAATCCAAAATCTTGCGTAAAATCTTCAATGCTCCTTACTTTGTCACAAATAGAATCATACATAGAAGACCTTAATGTTCCACATGTAACCGATCTAGCCCAAACCAGATATCACTCCTTACATTATAACCTCCCTAGCCACCGACACCCACTAGTTTCTAACCTTGCTTCCTCTTCCTTTCCTGACAATCCTCCGAGGTGCTGAAAAGAAGATGGCACACGAGACCAGCTAATGTAAAGAATAATAAGTAATAAGAGTGCTACCAATTGGTAGTTTCTCTACACGTAATACTAATATAACGTAATACTCTAACGCCTGTAATACTCCAATTTAACTCAGATCAGATTTACTAAATGTATTATAATGTACATTTGTAAATAGATATAAATAAATATTAAAAAAAAAAAAATTAGCTTTAGGTGCATTGGAAATTAAAACTAACTGGTTGTTATCTGTTGGCTCATAGCTAATTCTCAGAAATATTAGTGTCTGCTTATATTTCAGAGGTGTTGAGAATGAAAATGGAATCGATTTTATGATTATTGCTTCCGCATCGATTAAATTTAACTTTTCGGATTTTTGGAGTTGCTTATATTAAAAAATAAATCATTTTAATTTTTATTTTTAGCATCTCCGGAAACATATTAAGGGGACCCATTATGTTAGACATCCGAAAAATTAAAATAAATTAATTCTCATGCACGCGATTATAAAATCGATTTAATTTTTATTATTAGCACCTCCGAAAACATACTAAGGGGCCCTAATATGTTAGGAATCCAAAACGTTTAGATAAATCGATTCGCAAGCGCGCGATCATAAAACCAATTTAATTTTCATATTCTGCATATCCCAAAACATGTAAACGGACCTTAATATGTTAAAAATTAGAAAAGCCCAACATTAATTTCGTAAATAAAAGTTAGATAAACCTTTACATTTTTAAAGATATGTTAGAACCCAGCGTTTTTCCTCCTTTAGATGTTTTATCCTTTTTGTTGTATCTCACGGTAGCGCTTAATTATTTGTTAATTAATAAATCATCATATCGATGGATTAGGCAAATTAATCGAAAAGTCCTAATTTTCCTAAAAGAGTATACCTTTAATTGTATTGTTAATTTTTATCATTGAATTATTTTTATGTAATTTAAATGTAAATTTATTTAACTTTGTGTAATATTTAAAGTCTATATAATTAATTTGAATTTTATATTTTTACAGAAAAGTATTATTTTATATATTTTTATCTCTTTTATGTTTGGCCTTTGTGCTTGACAAGCTTTATAGACAAACATTTGTCTGTAAAAGTAAAAAAAAATCTTTAGACCGATTTATCTTTGTTAGCTATTGCCACAAACCTAAGCTGATCGATTTATCATTATTAGGACGAATATCGAACTTCGATTGTGTCCGGTCACGTTAAGCTATTAAATGTTTATTTTTGAAATCTATCCTTATTTAGTAGACCCACTAAAATAGTAGGTTTACGTCACTAAAATTGATGATTTATCCATTGTACATTTCTATAGTCTCTGTTTGATGAAAGTAGAAACCATGGACTAACGGTGATTTCTAAGTAGCGTTGCCTGTAGCTTATTAGAAAATTAACATTCTTCAGTTAAGGTGCTTTACTTTATGTTCTTTACGTACTAAGCATTCTAGAAAATAGTGTTTTATATGAATATTTTTTCATAGTCGTATTTACCATTTGTCTTTAGTCTTAAATTTTTCTTTTCTTTTTACGTTATGGCTGTTGTAACATTATGTTTACGTTTTTTATCATCTAAAGTATATTGTTAAAGTTTTAAATGCTTTTTATGTATCTTTTTTAAAAATTAAATTAAGATAAAAGATACCTAATTGTTTTGAAATTAGTTTAATAAAGAATGTTGAACAATATTATTTATATGAAAATGGTATGAGTAAGCTCATATTTATTTTTAAATCCTAAGAAAGATTGGGTAATTTAAGGAAAATATTTTATGTTAAACGAAAATTTTACAAGCCTTAGGAAGATGTCTAGGAAAATATTATGGACAGACATTCCCATATGGTGTCTAGAACATGTGTGCCTAAATTAGTCGAGTTAGAATGGTCTGCGGTCTACCATTTGTCTTTAATTTTCGAGTTTTCTTTTCTTTTTATCTTGAGGTCATTGGTCGTTAGATCGAAATTTTCCTTTCAAAGAAATGTTGTAGAAGTTCGTATAGTTCTTGTTTAGTTGATTGTTGCTCTTAGCCAAAAGTATTAGGCACGAACAATTTTTATTTAAGTAATTGAAAAATAAAGAGCTGAACCATCCATTAATGCGACTATCTTTATCATCGCAAGTTTTTCAAAATTTAATGAACATAAAAGTAATTTTTTGAGTAATATAGACACATTTTGTGCTGCCTAGTCCAGAATGCTGTACATGTCCCGGGAAAATTGCATCTGCAGCATTCTTTCGGTTTTGAGAGAATAACTAAAAATAAATAATATATCACTGAGCTAATAATGCCCCTTTTCATGAGCGGTCGTGAGTCGTCAAGGTTTCTCCTCTGCAACCTCGAAACTGACGTTTATTTCGTGGCGGACCCACGGAATGAAAATTCCACCTTCCCACTCTGGTAGGGTGGTAACCCATACACTTGAAATAGATAAAATAGGCTAGAAGGGTGTAAAACAATAGTTAGACACAAATCTTCAAAACCTCTTAACATACGTGCATAGCAAAACCTATATAATACGTGTGTAAGGCTATTGGAAACAATAATTACTTATATTTGAAAAAAAAATTTAATAGTTCCTATCATAAACACGCCATTCTTCGCTAGTATTTAGAAAGCGTAAATATTTTTCTTATAATGTATATGTGTAAATAAAGGTGGAAGATTAAAATCCTGAAATAATTGATTCATCCATCGCGTGGTTCAATTTACATGTTAATACTTCTGTTAATTCAATTAAACCAACCACAAATAATTAATGGGTTACGTGTAACTGAAATAGATAACAGTAATTATCAACTGCTTCAGTTAATCGCTCCCAAACTTAAAATGTTACTGCACTTTTTGTTTTAAATTAGCCAGATGAAATACACATGCAAGTCCTTGTTTATTAGGCTGACACATATTTACAGGGGATGAATTTATTGCATTTCAAAATTTCCTGTTTAGACCGTTTGTCTAGTAAGTGCTGTAATAGTCGGAATCTGCGTGCAGTTTCCTGTCTTTTCAGTCTTGTGTGAGGATTCCAGGTTAGTCGTTTGTCAAGATGTAGTCCAAGATAACGAATCTGTCCTACAGGGGTAAGAGCAACATTATTAAAGTATAATGTAGGGCAGTCGGCAGGTTTACGACGAAGAGTAAATGTGATTTGTTGGGATTTATTTTTATCCTCCAATTTCGACACCATTCTTCGAGGATTGTGATATGGACTGAAGAGTTTGGGATGCAATCAAAGGGTTATTACTAACTGTGAGCACACATGTGTC
Organism: Halyomorpha halys; assembly: GCF_000696795.3. Taxonomy (NCBI): domain Eukaryota; kingdom Metazoa; phylum Arthropoda; class Insecta; order Hemiptera; family Pentatomidae; genus Halyomorpha; species Halyomorpha halys. Next base: position 613,399 of record NW_027104988.1, on the reverse strand, counting down.
ATCAGCATACGTGGTAAGGATAGTGTTAGGAGTTGTTGGGATGTCATCTGTATAGACGGTGTAGAGGATGGGACCGAGAATACTACCTTGAGGAACACCAGCGGATTGAAAATAGAGGGATGAATAGGAACCATTGTGGTTTACTTCTAATCTGAAAAACAAAAATATTAGCGAGATGTGAGAAAGGAAGGTCCTACGCATGATATATGGATGGAATAAGAGAATCAGCACAATGGCGATTCTGGAAAAATCGGGAGTTAATGGAGATATAGGGTCAATTCGTTGTTGTGGTGTTTATCAAAATACTCAGAATTCGATGGCTTGGCTATGTGTGAAGCAAACCAAAGGGTCGCCTATTATGAAAGCTCCGTTATCAATTGCCGTGAGGAAGAAGAGCTAAAGGAATACCAGGTTTGGAATGGAGGCTGCCCTGCGCCCGTAGGAGATGAAGACAAGTGGCTGGCAGGGACTAGAGGGCAGTAGAGCCATTGTATAAATATTTAGCTGGGTCCCAGAGTTCCGTATGGCCATATTGGTTTTACTATCATAAAGCTATACTGGGTTAGTTAATAATTTAGATAATTTTTAACGTCTCCCTTTAACGGCTGTTTAGTATGTTGATTAAGTTTTTATTAATTTTAGAAGTAACGTTTGCTTCAAGATTTTTCCTCTTCGTTTTTAGATGAAAAGGAGGACTAAAATGCTTTCCGTTGGGAATGGGGTCCAGAGAAAGAAACGTTGGGCTTTGATCATAAGCCGCTGGAAATAGTTACCTTGTTTTCCAGGGTAAAAAAATATTGTTCAGAAAACGCTCAGCATATGCTACAATCGTTATTCTTCCCTTGTAGTCTCCAAAACGTTTTTTTCAAGATGATTTTAGTTGTTGAAAGGGGTTGGGTTAAATTACCATTGCTAGTTTCGAACTTTCTACTTGAAAGTCCCTTATGAAGGAAAGTTACGAGATGCTTTAGTTCTTATACCCCTATACAGAGAGGTTCGACAATGTGACGCTTCGAATATCATCTCTCCCTTGCGTTGTGGATGGTATTGTCGTTTCACTCTCACTCTTGAAAGGGAAATTCTCTGTAATCATGATTGTTCCGTAATATTCACGTTGGCGTACTATTATTCGTGAAAATGTACTAATGTCGAGTTTTATTTATATTTATTTGTGACCAAATGATCATTTATATTTAATAAACATACGGAGTTGAGCTTTGGGACTCCAAAACTATCTAAACTCTAAACCATCAAATTCCTCCAGAATCCAATCCTTACAGTGAAAAATCCTTAATGCTCCTTACTTTGTCACAAATCAAGTCATCCATCAGGACCTCAATGTCCCATAAGTTGCCGATTTGACCAGAACCAGATACCATTCCTGCCATGATAAACTTCCCAACCACTCAAATCCACTTGTTTCTAACCTAGCCTCTCCTTCATTACCTAATAATCCTCCTAGGCGTCTGAAAAGAAGATGGCCTCGAGATCTTTCCCTCTAGAAATGTTATTGGAGTTCTATCAATGGATAGATTCTCCACATCTTTGTATCATGTCACTATGTCACCTACAGTAAGTTTATTTGTTGTATATATTTTTATACAGTTATAAATAACAATAAATAAATTATAAAAAAAAATTTAATATATCTGTAATATATATTGCAGTAATAATTGCAACTCCAGCCAGCGATCGCGCTTCTCCTGACTATTCAGCATTTAAGAGTTCTCAGCTGCTATATTTCAATGTTATGATTATTTTTCGCACCTTTTAGGCAGAGGAAATGTTGGGTAGTCTTCACCACACTCACTTATTTGACATGAAATAAATTTTTTCCTGTTATAACACAGAAATAAAAACATTTTTTTATCTTGGAGACCGATGCTCAGTGAGATGAATATACTAAACCCCAGAACATAGTCGAATACTTCGTCCCTTTTTTTACAATTCGAGATCTTAGCATCAAAAAGCTATTATTGAAGTCGATTCGTACTCCGAATCCGATTTAATTCAATAATGCTGTATCAATTTGTGACCCTCGATATAACATAGTTTGTCTTTGATACTTATGTTTATGTTATTTTGTTTTCCAAAAAAAGTGCCTAAATATATTATTGTGATTTCCAAAAAAGTGATAAAGTATATTATTGTGTTTTTTTAAAAAAGTGCCTAAGTTCATTATTGTACTTTTCAAAAATGTGCCTAAATATATTATTGTGTTATCCGAAAATGTGCTAAGTACATTATTATATTTTCCAAAAAAGTGCCTTGGTATATTATCGTGCTTTCCAAAAAAGTGCGAAAGAATTAAATGTTATTTCGTTCAAGGTGGCTCATAAGAGGATTTTAAAAATTATATTTTATTTATAATTTAATAAATTTCTCTCTATATACATGTATATATATGTGTGTGTTCTTTATCACCATGGCTACATGTTATATAAAAAATAACTTCTTCCACATTACTCCTACCACTAAATGTGTTTTGGTGAAGTCAAATAGTATACCGTTCAATTAATTTTGTGTTATGAGATATTAAAAGTTTTAGAAATATAATAGTATCTATTAAGCTCCATTTAATAATTACTTTCTATTGCCTTCAACATTATTGTTAAATCGATTTCATCGCGCCCACAATACATTTTTGAAGATGTTGTTTGCCAAGATTAGGTAATTGAATTATGTTGAGAAATCAATCATTTTTAAAAAATGAGATGTTAAGCTTAGATGTAAAACTTCGAAATTTCTCGAACTGCAGTTCAGAACCCATATTAAGTTTAGTGTGTTGCAGGTTCTTAGTTCGATTCCGTATTAAAAAAAATAAATAAATGCAAGTAAAAAAAAGCTATACTGCAAAAACTGTTCAGAAAACCTCTGAAAGGGTTCAGCAATAAATTACTGTTTCTTAACCAACTGAGTTGTTGACTTGGACAAGATCTTATGATCAGCCGCTTGTTTTGAATTTTTTGATTATTCCTGTAAAATTATTTTTTATAATTTGTTTTTATTACAAAGTTTTATCTTCATTAGAAATAATTTTAACATTTAATTTCTATTACTAATGTTTTAAGAAAAAATAGAGAGCGTAATGTAACACTTTGACCCGTACTGGGTAAGAAAATATTGGAAAAAAATATCGATTTTTAACTGTTTATTTAATATTTATCTAAGTATGTTAGTAAACATATGCTTTCTTCTTTTAATAAATAATATTAAATATTAAGGGTCCACTTAAATCGTGCTCTATATTGCATTAATGTATGCTACTTATTTTTCATCTCAAGTCAAATGTATGAATTTCTTAAGTAAAGAAATAGGAAAATAATCATATCTTTTTATAAGATATATTATATAATTATTAAGGAATATTTACAATGAATATAATGGATTGATAAGAGATAGAGATTTTATTTATTTCTGCTATTTATTATCTATTGTTTTTATTTTTTCCTGATGAAGGATTAGCGTGATTTTTTTTTAAAATAGACGACTTCTGGATTTTTATTCTCTTTAAAATTAGAAAAATGAATGAGCTCAATATAAAAGTAAAATTATATTAGTTAGTTCCAAAATCTTTTGTTGCGAAGTTTTTTCAGAATCTTTCGTCTCGAAATGTCACCACTACGAAGAAGATAGACTCTCACATTCAATATCCTCACACAATGATGAAACAGAGAATCATCTCTCATAATTGAAAGCTATCTAAAATTAGCTATGAATTCAAACGTGCTGTCAATATTTTGTATCGTGCGTGTTCTGTGACGATTTATCTAAATGGCTGAAACATAGGCAGTGAAACTGAGATTAGGTATCTATTTCCGCTAGGATATTTTTCTATAGGTGCAATTTACTATGCAAAAAAAGAGAATATTATTCAAAAAATATTCTGAAATCCATAAAATATTTATTAAAATATATAATTCTTCCCTCCTTAATTCTTCACGAACCCGAAGGTGTGATGCCGGTTCGACTGATACTACCTTTCACTGACTCCAGTCAAAAGCCAATTCTACAACCTCATCCTTAACGCAATACTTCCCACCTACGTCTTGATATGCATCCCTTCAGAATTAGTTAAATATTCAGGAATTCGCTAGTTACTTAATCCGGGGACGTTACTTGGCCATTTCAACCACCGCGATGCTATTATTTCATTTATATTCATAGGAATTATGCTATCCGATTCCAGGTTGTGGAACTTGGTGGATTTCACCTAATTCTTCACGTAGTGTGACGATTTTTGTAGTTGTATATAAGTTTATTGAATGATATGGTTACTCCACCCTTCATTGTAATTCTGCTTACATTGGTGAAACCAAAAATCTCTTAAAAGACCGTATCAAACAACACAAATATTCTATTTCTTCACATAATCATTCTGTCTCAAAACTTTCGGAACATTCTCTTTCTTTAAATCATTCCTTCGATTTAGACAAAACCTCTATACTGTTTTCAAACTTCGATACTAACAACTTCTTGCCCCTACTTCGGTTATTATATTTATTTTATTGCTTATAAGCGCTTATTTCTTTATCCCTTGCGTCAGAAATTGTAATGTGATTATTGTGTTATAATGTACTTCTGGAAGAGATGTCGTAATTCAAGTTTGGTGTGTTGGTCTAAATATAAGAAATTTATTATTATTTCTTTATTCAAGTCTGTTTTAGAATATCAATTAAAATATTTGTTTTTATTATTTGACACGAAACAGCCCTTAACGATTACGCGATGATGCCTCCGGTTTCTTTTTCAATTTCTTCCTTTCCCCCATCTCTGCTTGAGGACTTCACTGAACTTCTTCCTTTCTTCCGTTAAAGTCGTCCTAGACAGTAGTTTTTTACTATCCACCATAAGCACCGCATGTTTTAGGAATTTCCGGTACTCTGTTTTATCTTCACACAAAGCCTGTGTAATTACAAGCCTCTGTGTTTCCTTTTTGATTTGAACCGTGTATCCGTGATTGAATTTATATCCCAAAATCTTAAAGAAAATCTTCTTGTTTAATCGCTCCTCGGTCATCCTTAATGTGTCCATAAAACCTAAGTCTTCTTGCCTTCATTTCCGTTTCCAAATCAGGGGTTTCACTGTAAATTTCTCTGTTGGATTTCGGTCTGTATCTTTCTGGTGTTATTTTGGGCCTATGGATTCTTCTAAGAACCCTTCTTTCTATTTTCAGCAGTTTCTTTCCACTGGGAAAGAATAGTCTCTATCCTTCTTTAGAAGAAGTCTCTGTTCCGTACAATATCACTGGTTTTACCACTGTACAGTAGTGCCAAAGTTTGGCCCTCTTGAAGATGATTTTTTTATTATAAATGCTACTTGCTAAGTAGCATGAATTCTCCAATTTTTTAATCATGTATTCTATGATTTCTTTCTCCGACAAATGTCTGCTGATTATTTCCCCCTAGTATTTAAAGCTTTTAATTTTAAGTCCTGTATTTTCAGCTATTCTCCTCAGGGAATTTATCTGTCCAATCGACTCCTCCTCCAACTCTGCTGTCGAACCAAGTCATCCGCAAAGGCCAGGATATTGCTGCTGATATTTCTTTTTCCCATAAGGTCCTCATAACTTTGTCGAGAACAATATTGAAGAGAACAGGTGGAAGTCCGTCCCCATGTCTCACACCGGTTCTTATCTGAAACGGTTTGCTGATATTCCCTCTTAATTTTATTTTTGAGTTGGTTTCTGTCAATGTTTCTTTCACTAAGTTTATGGTCTTTTGATCGACTCCATATTTTCTCAGGATTTTTAGTAAGGTTTCCCTGTCTATGGAGTCGTATGCTTTTTCAAAATTGACGAAAGGGATATAAAGATTTTTCTGTGATCTATTTAGGTAGTATTTCATTAAAAGCTTTAGACTAAGTATCTGTTCTTATCAGGATCTCTTTTTTTCTGAAACCCTGGTCTATTTGTGGCACTATCCTGTTCAGTAGGGCCTTCGAAAATTCTAGATACAAGAAAAGATTAAAATAAAACGACAATGTAACTGTAATGTAAACAAAAAGTGTAGAACTGAATTTTGAAAAAAAAATATATATATATATTTAGCTTCAAATTAACTATCATTAAGCTTATTTGTTTATTTGCTTGTACACCATAAATATATCATGAATTTCCAAATATGATGAAAAAATTCATAGAAAAGGGTATTTAATTATTCTTCTGAAGTAAATAAATTAAGACTAGATAATGAAATAGCCGGTATATGTTTATAAGTATTTGTAAATGCCTTTTTCTTGTTCCAGGAGGTAAGAAAAAAAATATTTATTTTTATTATAACTTATTAATGAATGATTCGGTCGCATAACATGGTGAATGAAAAAATTAAAATTTTGTCAGTGTGAGAAACTTTCTGATTACAATTTTTTACTGATATTTTTTATGAAAGACCTATATTTTAGAAAAAAAGTTATAATTTGTTAAAGATCATAAAACGTGAAACAAAAATAATGTTTTCAACATATATTCTATTTTTGGAAGTCTGTTTTTGATTTTAAGAAGAATTGTGGGTCGAAGCAATCCATCAGGACGTTTGTATACAGCTATGTATGCCACCATAGTTGGTAAGAGACCAGGGGGGCAAAAGCCAGAAGGATAGACAGAATCAACAAAGATGCGAAAGAGCTGCATGCAGCCAACTTCAAAACAAAAACCAACTGCAAACAAAAAAGCGGTGGCCCAAGACAGGCAGGCGTGGAGAAGGCTGGTCCTGACGGAAAGAGATCTACAAGACTTCTAGAGTCAACTGAAGAAAAATATAATTTAAAATACTCTTTTAATTATTTTCTCTATTAATTACCATAAATAAATCTTACAAATTATATAAAATTGCAAATGTATTATTTTTGAAACCAACAATTAATTGTATTGTGTTGATTATGACTTTAATTTTCAAAATGGACCTTCAGTATCCTTGAAACGTCCAACGATAGAATATATGTATGTGTTAAAAACATTTTATTCTGATTTTAATTTTGTTTTAACCTTAACCCACTTGTTTGCCAGGTTACTCCTATATTATCTAATAATTCTCTTAGGCGTCTGAAAAGAAGATGGCCACGAGATCTTCTCCTCTTGAAATGTTATTGGAGTTTATATCAATGGGTAGATTCTCCACATGTTTGTTTCATGTCATTATATCACCTACAGTAAATTGACTTGCTGTACATATTTATAGAGTTGTAAATAACAATAAATTAATTATTAAAAAAAAAAGTTTGTTTTTTTACCTTTAGGCAATTATGAATTTTACAAAATATTTTACAATGTTTTACCCACAACCAAGAATCACTTTCCAACAATAACTAAATACCAAAAATATTCTTTCAAAAATACAAAGTTCCTTAAAAAAATCTACGAAATCATTCCTACAGAATCCGATGATGGCAAAAACGTTTATTTACAAAAAATATTCGATACTACATATCACTACCAAGTGTCTCAATTTGTTTTGGCTATGCTATCGAAAAATCATAACATATTTTGTTCATATAGTGTACTCTGTGTTTGATGCAATTGCAAAGTTAATTTTCTAATATTCTAGTAGAATATTTGGACCTATCCAAATAATTAGCAGTTTTGTTGATTAGGCAACTTTTGGTCTCATAGCTTCATATATATGACCAACAGATTGAAATTGATAAGTCAAATTCTGTCTACTATGCCGTAAGTTTTCGCGGATTCGATATATCTTCAGTACTTGCATAGTTACGACCTATTGTTTTAATTAATATCCATGTTAGTTGAATTTAAACCATTAAAAAACATATCATGGGCAGGTGTAATACAAAAAAATCTTATTCACAAAATTGTCGCATATCTTTTGGTATCTTACCATTTTATTTGTTATGTGACTAAGTCGAGTCTTGTATGATGACCTTAAATTGATATTTCAAGTTTAGTTATTATTATCATATACACAGTTATAGTATAATCATATTAGTTCTGATTCTTGGCAACACTTTGAGATAATGATTTTTTTTCAGCACCCACATCTTGCCCGAATCGGATCCACTGGGTTATTACGATCCCTTTCAAACAAGACAAATTATGTAATGATTGTTAATTCGGTCATTACTGACTCGTTGTGTAATTGAGGTCATTTTGTTGAGAATTACGGCAGTTTCAGTTCCTGTTATCTGGGAAAGGAAAACACGTATAACTTAGATGTGCTAATGCTCAGACGTGAACAGCTTCCATCATTTGAATATTAGCAAACTCTGGCCCCTATTGGCTTCAGCTCCTGTGCCTACATACCTGTCTTTACACCTACGGGTGGCATGTTAATTACATACTGCGACCGGCTTTGTGGCAGATTCGCGAAGGTAATACGTGAAATTCCGCCTCCACTGTCATATTTAGAAAGCGTAAAGAGTTGAGACATAGCCAGGATATACTTTTTTGTTCTTAACAACTCCTAAAACGGCACCTTTAGGTCATGTAATGTTACATCTAGACGTACAGTAATGGCATACTCCTTGCTTGTCTGGAATTATTTTTGTCAGCCCTGTTACAATGATATCATTAGATGACCTAACAAAGGATTTACTACCCAATCTTCCTGATTTTAGGAATTAATTCTTTTTTACCTTCATGCATTATGTCCAATAATATAGCAATAAATGTGTGCAAATGAAGTAAAAACAAAATGTTTTTAAGCCAATTAACATAATTATTTTTAATTCATTCTTGCTGGTTTCCTTCATTCTTACGATTGTTGACTTTGATTTATATTTATTTTTTTTTTTAAAAGTATTAATTACGTAGAATTCTCGATTATTGTTAAATATTTGAAAAAATAAATTTCTCTCAGTATGATAGGAAGTTGGGCATTCCAAACAAATATTTATGGAAATGAAACAAAATGTAGGTTGACCCTGAATCGTGTATGAAATCAACAATAAAACAAAATACATAAAGACATCAACACGAAACCAAGGCATAGGAGGGGTTGGCAGATTAAGATTAAAAAAGTTCTATTTTTTTTGTTTTTAACCAACAGAAAAAGATAATCATATTTACATTGTTTGCAGAGTTGTTTCCTTCCTCAACATTTGTCCTTTCTATCACTTTCTTGTGCAGTTTTGATTCTGTGAGCTTTTACAGTTTACAGAATACCCTTTGTTCTTGTTTTCTGCATTGTTTTCTTTATCGAAAACTTATTCACTCTGATTAACCTGTCTTGCCAAGCAGTTGGTATTCGAGTATTTGCCATTATTTTAATTAGATTTTAATAGCTATCTATATTCCTAGTTCACACATAGGGCTATTATTATTAATTTTTATTAATAATTAACTAATTAGTCTGCTATTTAGTCATAACATTCTATTACTTTTTCCTGGACAGTATTAGTGTCTATATCGATTATGAAGAGCTAGTGCCAATATGGGTCCTATCTCCTTCATTATTTTATCAAATAATCTATCTTCTCTATATTTTATGTAACAATTTATAAAAAAGAGAGTTTAACATATATTAAGAAAGATTCTTTGTCCTTATTTTAAGACACTTATAGTGCAGATGCTATAAACATAGTATATAGTATTAGTAGAATAGCTATGATATTTTAATTCTTGATCTATGAGTGTATGTAGTCTGGATTTATTATAGTACCATATTTTTTTAAATTTTAAATTTCTGCTTTCTGCCTTATTCTGCTTTGTTTTATGTTCCGATAATTTGAATTACGTACTTAAGTATTGTGGTTTAGTAACTAGTGTGGCGGTACATTTTCATACGATATAATCATGTGATGACATTTCACGTGGAAAAGTCCGTTCTTCCCCAAACAAAGAAGGGCCACTCTTATTAAGATCATCGTGCCCAAAGACACCTAAATCGTTGACTGTTATTTAACGGTCAGTTGCATAGTTCTTTAAATCCTATTAACTAGACTAAATGCTGTTTTTTTGTTTCATGTTAAACATTTAATTATGCATGTACTCTTTATATTTAACAAAAACAGTCTATCTCATGTTGGTTTGTTTCTTACTTTTTTTGCAGGAGAAATTGGTTTAGCCTTATTAAACCGTCTGTCCCATATACCAATTGACCTGGAACGGTAATCTATGGTTCACATGTGTATCCAATCTACCGATTGGCACCAGATGTTTTTAGCAAACTGTTCAGCTTTTTCTATCAGCTGCCTGGTTTGAAGATCGTGTATTGTACCATGGACATCGCCTCCTCACTTTATCAAAGCCATTTTTAGGACTAGCATTACAAGGGAAGGCTGTGAACTTGTGATTACCGATTTCAATGAAATTTTTTAAATGATACTAGGTCGAAAAATATTAGGCTTATGTCTGAGGATTCTTGCCAATGCTTCTTAGGAGGTGAAAAAAAATTATTACCTCACAATGCCATTATAGCAACACAGTAATAATTTTGTCCGATTAACCTAGCAAAGTTAGACAAAATATTTCCTATGGCGAAATAAATTTGAGATTCGTTTACGAGTAATAAATTAAATAAATACAAAATAAAACTGATTTGCTCAAAATTTTCGCTTTACTGGGTGGGTGAGGCCTTCGATTAGTTCTCGAAAATCACAAAAATAACTTCAACACGACACCACTAATCTGCACAAAACCTAAATGGGTCTTAGGGCATTACATACTTCACAAAAAGGTACGAATTGGACCTTCTTAAACAAATTAGAACCGAAGATATAAAATAAAACAGTTGAGAAACTTTCCACTTTTTCTTATAAAAAGTTGAAAGAGTGGGAATTAAGCTTTTCAACTATTGTATTTACACTGGATTTGGGTTACATTGTGAGGATTTATGAATTTATTACCTGAAAACGGGACATAACCAAAAAAAATATCAAAAAATCTAGCCTAAAAACTAATTTTGGATTTCTATTGCTATGTATATACCTTGTCGTGAATTGGGATCCCAGGATAATTACTGAATGCAATTGTCCAAATATGTATTTATATTAATTAAAATTATTTGAGTCTTTTAAATTATAATAATTGGAATTCATTTCCAAAGTGTGTTTACCAGTTTATCAGTTATATATCTTTATATTTATGATGTTATATATTGTTACCATTGAAATATTTCATGTAATTAGGGTTGGTATTGGGTAATATGATGGTATTGTAATATAAAAGTATTTATATGCGTTTAGTACATGACCTGGTAAATGAT
>NW_027104988.1:598657-601885 GCF_000696795.3 Halyomorpha halys | reverse complement strand
TATATATTTTTTCGCTGTATTTTTTATGCGGTTAATACAAAATATAAGCAGGTTACATATACAGTTTTATTATGTTATGGTAGTGTTTGAAACTTTTTTTAAATTAGAATATATTTTTCTTTTGATATTTACGCTACTAAACTAATTCAAGATGAGCTTAGAACTGAATAATGGTGAAGTTTATTGGAGATGCTACTTAAAGAAGTTTCCCTAGGCAAGGAAGGACTCCATCAATCTTCCCCACTAACATACAATCGTTTGTTACCGTCTTTGTTATGAGTCGTTACATTTGTTAATTTTTACTGGTCGAAAGTTATCTGATAATATAATGATATGCTAGTTTATACGTGTGGAATATAAAATGTTCTTTATCATATTTTTGTGTATGCATGTGATTCGTAATGTGCAGCTTCAGTGAAAAGATATTTTAATTTTTTATAATGATGGAAAGTAATTGTAGCTTTTGGCAAGGTAATTATGGATCCGTAAAAAATGGTACAGTTTTCCTGTTAGGTGAAAACTTTAGATTGACATATACACGGACGGGCGTCTAAAATGTTCATTGTTAATGTAATTAAGTTACATTTTCTCTCTTCTCTCATCCTCGTTACATTTTTCGCGGTCCTGAGGTCTTGCGTTCCCCTATAACCCTCACATATTGAGTTAGAGGTTTGACAATTTGGATGTGAAATGCATTGTTGTTGAAGAAGTACTTTTTAGTGGCCTCAAATTTGTTCTTGTCTTTATATATTAATGGAACAACTAAATCGTCCTTAACTATGTGAAACTGTGTTAGTAACTGTCAAATCTCGGATTTTCAAAGTAGGACAAAAAATTAAATGTTCCTTATATTGTGTTTTTTTTTTAGAAAGTGATATACTATAAAGAATTATAAAATAACAATGAATTGTTGTACAAAAAATTTACGTGGAAACAAATTAAGATTACTCTTTATCAAACTTTGTTAAACGTAATCATTTCATACTTATTCGACGAAATCACTTTATGTCTGCTTTTCTGATAAAAAGCATCTAAAAATACGAATTAGCGACGGCAGTAGAGCTCATTTCGCAAAAAAAATTTAACCTTTAACTTTTTTTCAGGAATAGAAAGGTGAGTAGAACCTCGAAAAAAATAAATAAATAAAAGCGGAGTTGTAATAAAATAGTTAAAGCAGTAAAAGGCGTTTTTCTAACACCTCTTAGATTGATATATATATTTTCAACCCTCTAACATTATTTAGAGGAGTTGTAGGTAAATTTAAGAGCATAGAACGGAAAACCTCTGGACTAGGCAAGATATTTCGTGGATGAGAGAAAAAAAGGGATTATGATGCTGTTGTAAAATGGACACCCATCTCCGATGTCTGAAGTCTGTTATTGAAAAAATACCATATGCTCTCTTTTTTTTTTACATGGAAGAAAAGTGGATGATGGACTGAATATGAAGAGTTGACTAGGAGGATAGAGAATGTCTGTATGCCTTATAAATGAATCGAACTTTCTCGGATGGTTAGGGCACGTTCGATTCTATGCCGATTCGTGTTCGATTGTCGGAAGTGAAATAGTTTTTAGCTCCGATTCGCAATGAATACTTTCTCTTTCTATCAAAATGCTCTGATGCACTCAGAAGCGTGCTGAAAATAACACAATTATGCCCCCCGTTCATTTTTATCAATAATTATAAGTAACATCCAGAAAACTCCTTTTCATGCTTTCTACTCGAGTTATCCGCTTCTTATCTCATTATCTTGTTTAATTTTTAGCTCTAACTGTAAGCATTGCTTGCTTTAGTCTGTTGATCTTATCGATAAGTATAGTATATTCTGAGAAATCTCTAATTTTATTTTTTGAATAAATCTTTACTTTATTATTCATATTCCATAGATTATGAATGAAAGAAAAAACCTCAATTTTTCGGCGTGTTGATATATGTGTATTTATTTTATTTTATTAAAAGATTTATTTTGGTAAAAATACAAAACTGAAAATTAATTTCTGGTGTAACTTGAGGCTACCTCCATCCAAAGAAATGTTAAATATGTAAAAATAAAATTGTCTTGTAAAAATTTGAGAAAAAGATCTATATTTCTTTTTTATAATTTAATATAGCTTTCGTTTTTATGCATAGGTAAGTAGAGTAAAATCATAAAAAAAATGAACCAAAAAGGAAATTTTCGTTTGTGATATATTTAGACTAAAATAAATACCTCTATTTATATACATTCTTTTGTTGAATTTCAAATTACTGTTCTGTTCAAAATAGATTGAAACTCATCATATATACGCTGTTCTTTCCCAAACCCATCTGTTCTTAAACTTCTTCTTTATCTCTTTCAGCTCTTTTATACTTTCTACGAACACTGGTGGGCTACTCTCAACAACATGAAATGTTTTAGTTTAATCTTAAGGAGCAAAGTAACCCACTTTAGCTATATTCTGTTTTCTTCAACTTCGTTCACTATAATGTTTAGGATTTCTCTTTATGATGGTTATTTAAGCTATAAAACTTAAACTTATACAGACCCTTAAGGTCACAGATATGTTTTTTATCTTGCAGGTGTATTTTCCTATTGAGAATCGATACCCGGAATAGGATGATCTCCAGTTAATGGCATGGCTATTTGTGGCTGACCGGGGGGAACTATCGACGTTCGGGTTTGATGCCCTGTTCCATATCTCTTTTTGTATATTAATGCTAAATTTGTAGTCAGAGGAGAACATTGCCACTTTATCAAATCGATCAATATAGTAATTAATTAATATTATATACCAACAATTTTCAATTTGTACTTTGCTAGAATAGTGGCATATTTGACAAAAAAATTGTTTTTTTATATTGCATTATTTTTTTTATTTGAAATATTTTATAGATTTTACAGTTTATAGAGGAATCATAGTAAAGAATGAAAGCCTTGTTTGTGGTAACATCCTTGTAACATTGTACATTGTGATTACAGTTAGTATGTGAGGCGTGAAACTTTTTGAGGATAATCGAAATCAAATCTAATGGAAATTTTTGTAGAAATTGTCGCTTGTTTGTGTGCGCAAATATTCTAGATATAAATTTATGTTTTGAGATAAGGCGATATTTTTTCGGATATGGAATGGATGCCACTGGACACCTATTTGTTCTGTTCTTGATAATCTATCATAGCGTACCCAGCGAGTCTCAGGGACCTCTGTCTCCCCCTAGAAATTAAAATAAAATTGTTAATTTGTAAAAATT
>NW_027104988.1:576191-598243 GCF_000696795.3 Halyomorpha halys | reverse complement strand
CAAGGCACAGTTATTTGAAATTGATAAAATACTTACATTGACTCCAATGTTTAATGATAATTCAGTTTATTAATTCAAATTATGATTTGTAAAAAACTCCTATGTTTGAATATATTTTATTAATATTGAGGTAAATCATCAAAGTATATCGGAAGGTTATCCTAGAATTATGTTAGGTACTATTTTATTCACATTTAAAGTTTATATGTGCGATTCAAATTGGTTTAATTATCTACATAATGTAATAATATATTTACATATCATATTCTAGAAATAACTATATTTTTATAAAAGTAGTATTTTAATTTCTTGTTCTAGACTGGTTTTATTTATCTATTATAATAAGATATATTCATTTAGTTTCTACACTCTATTAATTTATTTTAAATATGTGACGTTTCGACCAACCTGGCCATTATCAAGTACAATATTAATTTAAATTTGACAGCCTCACATTAATCACTCAAAAAGTTTTAAGATATTCTGCCCCTGCCTAGTATAATCTAGGCAATTAACCTCTATTTTTCTGCTATTTCATTTAATATCATTTTTTTTTTTATTGGAAAATTTTGCTACACTTCTATCAACCTAACTATTACCTTAACCCAACTAAATTAGGTTAAATAATATGTATTTAAATAAGTGATAAGTTATTTGATAGTAGTATACCAGAATTTGCAAATAACAGAATTAATAAATAAATAGTTGACAAATACAATTTTATAGACTATAATGTATTAGACATGCAAATTTTTTAGTGAATAATGTGAGAGGATGCGAAAGTAAAATTAAGTTTGTCCTTGATAATAGTTGGACGAAACGTCGGATATTTAAAACGAATTAATAAATCATATTGAGGTTAAATTTATATTTTATTATAAATGATAAATTATTTTAGTCTTTAAACAAAAGCTGAATTTTGACAAGGCCTGATTTTAATATATTTCATTATTGCGGATCCGCATTAAGTGATATCGGTGAGCATAAAGTTTGTTGAATTTTCCTTTTTCACAGATGTTGAATGAACATCTATAGATGTTCAGTCAACAAAACATTACTTATTTAATAAATTTGATTTGTCTATTCATTAATTTATTTGTAATTATTTTCAAAATGGAAAGTAATTGAGTATTGCTGCCCCCCACTACTTGCCATAAATTCCAAGAATGATTATTTGTACAATTTCGGGTCGTTGCTCTTAGTTTCTTCTATTACAACCATTGTTTGCTATTGTTCGTTTCCAGGAATGATTGTGTGATATCTTTGAGATTTCTCTTAATTTATTATTACCTTAAGGTCAATGCTCATCTTTTAAGACTCAAACCGTTCTTCTGAAATGAAAAATGATCCTCGTGGGTATAGTCTTTATCCTAACGGTGGGACATTGAATGTGTCATTAATGACCTGTCCCCTGCATTGAGTCTTTCCTACGTCATCACCTCCTTTTGTTGCACTTACTTTCTATTTCTTTCTTAAGCTGTCTTTTCATTTAGGAGTTGATGTAACAAATTTCATAACTACACTGCTATGGGTTCAGTTGCCTATTTCATAATCGGTGTTGTCTTCTGTTAATAAACTAGATTATAACCGCATGAACATATTAAAATTAAATATAACAATTGTAAAAACAAAAGTTATAAAAATAATCATCATTATTATTCAATATTATGAAACCATCGAAATTAATTCTCATTCTTCACAGTTAGTCATCAGTTGTTCGTTAAGGAAAAGGACTTATTTGTAACAATTTCTTTAAATCATTTTACAATATTGCTTCTCTTTTTCATTTTCACAGACCCGTAATCAATTATATTATCAACATCATAGTCCGCATCAAGAATATGCTTATATTTTAGGCAACTTACTATACTTTGTGTGTGAATTTTTTTTAGTGTTGTTAGTAGTTTTAAGGATATTGAGCTCCGTATTAAAAAAAATCGGAAAATTTTAGGTTTTTCTCGAATATAATAAACTTCAGAGGACGAGCACCTTAAATATTTCAATATTTACTTTTTCATAACATCTGCTCTAGGTAAAAATTACACTGTTTTTTTTTAACGGTAAATAATGGAATAAATTTACTTGAAAGAACTCGAAAATGATTTTTTTGTAACTGCTAGACCAGCTACCATTGCTTGTTCTCCTTAAATATGACTGGCAGAGCTTTCAATTTCGACTCTTAACTGAATATAGTTTACTATTATTGGAAGATAGTCCGGGTGGCGATCAATAAAGGTATCAAAATACTAAAAGAAAACTATTTATCGCTAACCCCAATTTCCCCAACCAAAATTTGGCCCCACTTTGCAGGGCTGTCAGATTGAAATGAAAGCTCTATCAAAGTGGGGCGTAACGTTGGTAGACAACAAATAGTTTTCTTTTACTGTTTTGATACCTATCTTGCTACAATCTACTCCAGACGGTCAACTATATTCATTCAATATTAATACAGTTTTCATTGAAATAATCAAACATTAGAGTAAAATAACTTCGGGTTTTCTCTTCTTGGACTCCTATTGTCTTAAAGATATTAATCTAATATGATTATGTTTAGCATTTCATTATTCTTTGGTGAACTTTGTTCAGTTTTTAATGCATTAAAAGAAGATTATAAATATCATAGGCATTATATTTTCTGATCAGAATGTTAGTACATTTATATTTTTTTTGTTTTGTATTTTATTAATATTTATCAAATTGCATTCTAGCATCAAGATCAGCTGTATTAATTTTTTTTTTTAGATTTTCTCTTTTGGAATTTTATGTTATATCTATCTAATTTAATTGTTAGATATAATAGCACATTCATTGTATTATACTTCCATATTGTATAATAAAAATTAAGCATTGTACGTTTAATGTGTTCAGCAAGACATTAAGAATTGAATGAAAATTATATAAGTAAATATATCATGTATAAGTTATATAATTTATTTATGGAATAGAAAATACAAATAATAAACAGTATTATTAGACAATGATTTTTCCATAATAAAGGATGATGTATGGGATGTTATTTTGCTTGACAAATATATTTTTAGTATTTATTATTGTACACTATCTAATGCATATGACTCACTTTATGTTCTATCAACGATGTACTATTTATGTGTATGGGATCATTCAATCAGCTGTTTAAATTAATCATTTCTATTTTTTCGTTATTATTAGAAACATCAAATTAATTCCATGGAACAATTACGTCTTGTTTCAGAAATCATTTTTTTGTATAATCGAAATGAAGATTTTTACGAGCTGGAAACTTTAGTATATTATCCTATGAAAACACACCGACATAGTTTACTTCAAATATATATCTCGAGTTAAAATTAATTATACATCTGAAGTTTTGAGTTCTGAATTTTTTTTTCTATTGGCTCTACAGACCTTGTAGATGTTTGCCCCCCCCCCGAACAAGCCTTCTCCACGCCTGCCTATTTTGGGCTACTGCTTTCCAGTTTGCTGCATGCAACTCTCGCGTCTTTGTTGATTCTGTCTATCCATCTGGTTTTTTATCTCCTAGGTGGTCTCTTGCCTACAATACGGCAATTCATTGCTGTGTAGAGGCGTCCTGATGGATTAGTTCGAGCTATATTTCCCACCCATCTTAACCTCCTTCCCTCCATATCGTCCGATATTGATTAACCAGTCTCTGCAAGCGGTTCATTGTTACTTCTTCTCCTCCATGGGTTAAGGCTCAGATCCCAGAACGCTCCTGTAATTTTATGGAGGACTTTCCGTTGAAACCTCTCGCGATTCTGCTTTCTAGGGTATCTGTTAGATTTATGTTATTTACGTTAGTTGACGAATATCGTAGTAAGAAGTTCAAAATAAATTTAGCTAATAGTCGATTACTGGTATTTATTTAACTTTTAATATTTCTATATATCTTGTAATATATAAGTATAAATATAGGATATATTAATAAGTATGGAAATGATATTTATCAACTGGTTTTAATTATTTGGTGACGTAGCATTATATATACTTTTTTTGTTTGTTAGCTATGTTGTGTTAGTGCCAAATGGCATCCAATATTAACTGTCAACTTGACTTCAGTCCACTTCTAGATATTACCTTCGTGTTGTATCAGGTCTGTTTTTAAGATTAGCACAGAAGTATTCCTAGCTTGATTTTAAAATAATTTTTTCGACCAACCTTTTAATAAATTTTGATGCGATTTATGTTAAAAATTTAATTTCAATCAGATGATTATGCAATATAATTGGTTATTATATTTAATAATAAGTATACTTAATGTACGTGAAATCATTACGATTCTTGAGCACATTTGATGCGTTTCGTCGTAAAACGTGGTTACTCACAAAATGATAACTTTTAAAATATTAAAATGTTTGATTTGTTCTACCTTCAACCAGAAGTCACTTACTTGAACTTAATCACAACATTATTCTCTCAGGAAAAAAAAATCCTCAATAATCTTTCAACAATTCAAGCCTAAAAAAACAAAACATGGAGAGGACAAAAACTTTAATTTTCTATTCATAAAATTTGTATTCGATTCATAAAAAATGGAAACTATTATTGTATGACCAAAAAATTTAGAATTAATCGAGGCATGGAAATGGAAAAGGCTGTTTTCTCAAAACTAGTTTTTCGGTACTTACAGCCTTTTTTATTTTCATGCCTCAATTACTGGATAAGAATTAAGATTTTTTTAAATTTATTTTTTTTTGTTTTAGTTAGTATCACCAATCTCTTAGTGTTGTTTATAACCTTATTGGAACTGTTGAAAATATTTGAAGATGAATTTAAAACAAATTAAATAATTTACTGAAGTTATATATTCTTTTTATAAAATTACATATTCCTTGCGATATCCCATCTTAATTTCTTTACTCTAATTTTATTTTGATGTTATTTTTGTATTTATTTTATGTTAACTATTATTATATAACATTTTTTTAACCTCGTGTTAATGTTTTAATATCTACTTTTATTTTCATTTATTTAAAATGTATTGTTCTTCTATTTTTTCAGTAGTAATTATAAAATAACGAACCATACTGCGTTCATATACGTTTTTATATAATGTAAAAAAATTGTAACATGATTACTTGTCGGCAAACATTACTTTTGCTGCAGTATAGTTTAATATTGTACTTTTAATAAATAACCCCAAAATTATCAATATTATTTTATTGTAATATCTATCCCTTTAAAAATGATTCCAGGATTTAATCATGTTATTTATAATTATGAAATAATGATTACGATTTATTTATTTTTTTTATCGCTATGAATTGCAAGAATATCCTTCAGTGTTACCAGTCTTTTAGATTCAAGGAAATGTTTGTCTTTTGTATCAATGCCATCTAATTATGAGCAGATGGTGCCTTTTCAGGAACACCTGTGTTTTTTTTCTATGGCTCGTACTACAAGCTATTCGGTTTTCTAGGATTACAGTATGTGTTAATACATCAATCTAAATATCTGTAAAATTAATTTAATATATGTTTTATTAATTAACCTATATTTGGTCTTCTTTAGTTTGAAGATTGTTCAACTTTCAATCATGTTGGCAACAATAAACTTCCATTCATTTGTATCCATTGTTTTGTTGTATAACATGTTAGCTGTTGACGTTTCATGGTTTTCCCCATCTTCAAAGAGTACCTGTAACACATAAAGTTTTACAGAAAAAATAGTCGCCCGAAACCTAAATTATGATGCCACCTAAAATAAAATATTTTAGGAAGAACCCCTGGCTATTTTCTCAACTTAGTATCATTTCATACTTATCAAGTATGTTTATATGTAATATGTATGCTGTGAAAATGGGGGGAAAAGTATAAAAACGCAGCAGCTAACAAGCTATAAATATATTGTATAGAAATGACTTCACGTTTAGTCCTTCTAATCTGATTGAATCCCATATTTATTTTTATAAGATATTTTAAATTTAGGTAGAAGAAAACTTGAAAAAAAGTGTTATGACCTTCATTTGGATGACAAATTTCCAAAGTAAAAATCAATTCTTCTAAAATTTTATTGGTATTTTTAAAATTTAATAGTTGTGGAGTTTTCTATCAAAATCCAAGATACTCACGTTTGGAATGAATGAATGAAAAGTAATTTTATTCTCCTACGTTTTATTCTCTAAGAATAACTACACAATATATTTGAGTGTTAATATCTTAGTTATAATCGTTTAAAAACTAAATAATTAGACAATTAAAATAGTAGTAAAAAAATTAAAGTGCTGAAGTTTCAAGATTCATATTTAAAAATACTCATAACGTAAAGTAAAAATAAAATGATAGACAATCAGATATTAAACAAATTAATAAATTGTATATAAAAATAAATACTAAAAAAACTATAAATGGAGTATGGTCCGGGTGCGGTCAAACATAACTCAAATTGTAATAACTATTTTATATTCGGCTCAATTAAAATAGTTATTACTATTTGAATTTTATTTGACCGTACCCGGACCATATTCTATTTATCATTACACACGGTCAATCAGCAATCTTCCTATAAAAATATAGTACTTCTTGTTTGATTGTTACAGATTTCAGATTGATTGATAATTGAAGAGGTGGAGAAATAATTATGTTTAAATGAGGTTAATGAAGAGGTCTTGCGGATGGATGTGGGTAGGGAATTCCAGAACGAGGTAGTACTGATTATAAAGCATTTTTTATAGGAAACCGTTCTATGAGAAGGAATCTACAAGTTTGTGATCTCTTATTTAAAAATTGGATAGAGGAACACTGGGTGAATAGATCATATAGGGTTATTAACTAAACATATAAGGAGGCTTCTTAGTGTATAGACTCTAAAGAGCTGCAGATCAAGGAAGTATTTCTGAAGGAAAAGAAAGTGAAGCCGCTTTAATTCGGCATACCAACTGGAGACATGAGAGCGTCCACGAGGCAGCCATCTTCAGAACGGGGAAAAATGTGGGAAGGAACTAGAAGCTGAAGGGTTTTTTTTCGGGAGGGATAGAGGTGGAGGGTATTTAATTACGGAATCTTATCAACTGTTTAAGGATAACAATGGAGTTTCGGGTAATTTGGAAAATATGATCATTCCAGGATTGGCGTTGATCAAAAATCGCTGCAAGCTTTTTAACTGAGGTGTGAAATTGAATGGGTCGGCCAAATGGAATCAGATTAAGACACTATTTGATAGGGAGATGTTTTGGAGTTTGGAAAGGAGGATGTTATGATTGACTGAATCGATAGCATTGGTCAAATCGAAAAGAACGTGGTTTTTTGGATGGAGGTGATTTTTTTGTCAAAACAGGTTGGAATATTGGCATCGGAAATCGGAGTGGAGAGCAATGAGGAGAGTTTTTTGTTCACAGAAAGTATTAAGCTGTGAATTGACTACTTTTTCGAGAGGTTTTGATTGGCTAGAAACAATATAGATAAATCTGAAATCAAAGGCTAGGTAGGGAACAGAGGGTTTCAACGGACAAACAATGATTTTTTTCCAAGCAGTAGGAAAAATTAAAATTTGTAGGGAAAATTATGATGATTAGAAAGATAACAGAAACGCATAGTTTAATTATTTAAACAGGAATTTGGTCGGGACCAATTGAATTTTTTTTTTCCGGAACCACTTCACCTGTCTAATTCATCGTCTCTATACTCTATCACACAAACACATTTCGATCACGAAAATTTCTTTTTCACGTTTAGAAAGTTATTATTAAAAACTTATTGTAAGAAACTCTCATGTAGATAAGTTAATTTTTGACAAAAAATGTTGATTGGTAACACCTATTCATTTTTTGAAATAAACTATAGGTTTTTGGTATAATATTTTTTTTCTATAGAATTTTAATTTGTTAAAAAAAAACCTTAGCTCGTCCGGAATATATTAATTTTTGGTAGAAAACTCCTCAAATTTCAAGTTTCTGATAAAAGAAAGGTAATATTCTTAATTTTGTTTATTTATATTTTATCGAATTCAGCATTTACTAACCTTTATTAATGTATTTGGAGCTTCTGATCTGCCTTGGTGGGAGCCATTGGAAGGGGAAAGGTCACAGAGAATGATTTCATCCCGTCATCATATTCTCCAACGTGACCTCTTCCGTCCTGTTTGGAGTGTCCTTGTCTTTTTGACTGGGTAGCAACGTCAGGAATCCTAGCCCAATATGGTGATGAAGTTGATTTGCAAGCGTTTTTGCGGATTTTCTGATTATGTAATCCATTTATAGTTAGATATTCAGTAGAGTTTTGTGAATAGTAGAGCTATATTCGTTTTTATGGGAATTCGATTGAATATTTTACTGACTAAATTTAGAGTATTTCTTTTAATAATTGCTCTATAAATTAGATCTTGATTGTAATATCTAAAATAAACATGAAAAACATCTAAACATCCTTTATGCTAAGTGCCCAAAATTAAAGCAGATAAAATTTATGTTAAGTGAAAATGGTTACCCTCAAATTTTCTTCCATATTATGAAGTTTTTATGATCATTTACACATAAAACGATATTGCATAATGTCATGTAATAAAAATACTTCATTGTCATATACACACAAGGGTTGAACAAGAATCAAAGGCATCTTTTAATAAACATCGTGAATCGTGTACCATACTGTATTCTATGCGTTACCGTTACGGAGTATATGTATTTATCTGAAATTTCAAGCTTATTCTTCAAATCATATCATTAAAATTTCAGAATTAATCTTCCAAAAATTTGGAATTTTTAAGCTGTTCATTTATTTATGGAAGCTACAGGTCAAAGAGGTTTTACATTGGGATATTTACTGAAATGAATTACTCCATATCTAATCCCCATCCTCTTAGAGGCAAACTGATGATCTTAACTTCAAATAGTTAAAGTCTTTGAGGTCGAATAACTGCTAAAGCTAAAAGATGATCTATCACGAGACCTTGGGCCGTTTAGTCTCATGATGTATTAGTGTGGGTCCCTCTTTCTCTCTATATCAAGGACGACATTGTGGTATCCATATTTTGTTTTGTAAGATATGAATATTGAGATTCTTTGATATATGTGTATTTATGTGTGTTGTATAATATTTATATTTAAATGTATTAGGAATATGAAAATTACTACTGTGAATAAAGATTAGGTTGCTAAAAATATTTATTGCTAATTTATTTGTTTTGGTAGATTAAGTAGTGTCTTGGATCCGATATTTTATTATCAATGATCCGAATAATATTTTAAAAAATGTTTTATGGTTATGGGCCACTTCTTTCCTTACTCTAAAGTATTTTCGTTTTAACTTAAGTATAAAATAATATTTTTTTAAAAATAAATAATTTAATTTCTATCCAGTTTAGTCTCAACACTTATAAGTCCGACGTTTCGGCCAATCCGGCCATCCTCAGGGACAATCTTAATACAATTTTGGAATTATATGATTTAGAAACTCAACTTCATGCAGGCTATTCTGCCCAGATCAAAACAACAATTTCTAATTAGTCAATATTCACATTAAAACCAAAATTAAAATCATTTATCATTCACAGTCACTATTTGTTAAAACTTTATAAAATAAATGTGAAATGAAAAATACAATGTGTTGAGACTGAAATGGATAGAAATTAGATTATTTATTTTTAAAAAAAATACCAGTCACAAGAAAGTGTTTATGATTATAAATTATATAAAATAATATTCAATTCAACTCTTCGAATATATCTTGGCTAGATCCGAATTATTTTAAGGAAAATCTTCTGGGATCATGATGTTGCCAGTTATGGAATGAACCATTGTTAAACGTTTTGTTGCTCTTAGAAAAGTAATTATTTTCCCTTAAGAATGAACAATAAACCAACATAATCTATTTTTGTACTATATTGTTCATTTAGCTGTGCAGTATTTACGGATTATTAATTATTATTTAAATCATAACAAGAAAAGACTAATTAATTTTTTTTTTTGAGTATGGGGATGGATAATTGTTTTAAATTAACTTATAAGCTCTAATAATCGGATCAATCAATTACTAATTAGTTCAGTCATTTGGTATTTTTACCTGAAAAGTTTTGGATGTTCTGAAAATTCACTCATTTTTTATATATTTTGTTGGACGCAGATATAAATTTCAACTTAGTGACTCCATCTTTGTACGAAAATATTTTTATAAAATCATGAGTATAAAAAATTACTAACGACTGTGTAAACTACATTTTTTGAAATTGGAGTGAAATTTTAAGTTTTTACCAATATACATCCTTCTTCTTCCATGTATGACCTGTGAATCTATGAACTTTTCATTAATCAGACTTTCTCCAGCCTGTTGGAAATTCGCATTGATCAGTGGAAGATGTTCACCATCTTAATCAACAAGATGTTAATCAGTTATACTTGACTATTTACTTATGGACATTATTTATTGTATAGGACGGATCGCTGCGTTATTATTCAAATGCTTAATTTACGAAAATAACTTTCGGGAGTCCTTAGTCTATGGATTTTAGGCTGAAACGCTTACTTCTTGTATTGTGGCATTTTTCTTTCGTTGATGGAAACAACACTATTTACATTTTTTTTTTATAACTTTATTTTACTACGAAACGGATAGTACTGCAACAAGCAATGGTTAGAGGAAAGAGGCGCCAGAGGGTAGGAAATGTTAGGGACGGTTTCTACAAAACCTTCGCTACGGGTTACAGATTCCGCAGTATTCTGAAAAAGGAAAGATCCTCACTGGTGCTGGAGCGTAGAGATATCGTAACCAAACCGTTGTTCTGTCTCAATGTGAGCTTCTTACAAGGTTTAGTGTCTGTAACGGTGGATAAGTTGAACATACTGATTTACTATTCTAAGTACTTACTATTAAGTATTCTATATATCGTTTTAGTAATAAGTAGTGTTTCTACAAGAACTCGATTCCGATTAATGTTTTTGAAAATTCAACTAAATGATGAGAAAGAGCATTACATTTCCGGTAGGGAAAGGTGCAACGCTTGTTTTATTGATTAAACTCTGAAATTAGCTGTAGTTTTAGTTTCATAAATACAATTAAGCATTTTTGAAAACATTTTGTGATTGTCTCTGTACTTAGGAGTAAGATTTAGTCCTTTACTGGAGCTGGAGCCTTATCATACCTAGTTTGGGGAGGGGGGGGGCAAACTAGCTCAAACATAATACTAATATACAATGAGTTAGTTTCTGAAGTAAACGGAAACTAGTTAGTTTCTATAATTTAGTTTGTTAGTTAGTTTATATTATTAAGAGAGATTGTAGACGTACTGTCAAACGTTACAGGGATCGAGGGTCGGTGAGTATGTGTGCCTGAATCAAGCCTGCAAATTTATATATGTGTGTATGTCTATTTATGCTTGTTTATATGTTACATTTTGTTTTGTATAGTGTACTTACAGTCCTATTATGATATTAGTTTTCCCTTTATAGGTTCAATGTACAATCAAAATTATATTTCAGAATTCCCTCCTTTCTATTCAAATATACTTTGGCGTACCTTAAGCACATTGAGCTTTTGCTATATTTTTGATAGGGGTGGAATTGTCCCAACACACCCAACTAAGTAAATTGATACAAAACATGTTGAATATGTACGTACAATTTAATTACTTAGTTGTTCTGGGTAGTATTTATAAAAATTACTCACTCCTGATAAAAAAAAAAATATATAGTGTTCACTTATCTAAATTAGTTCCACTTTCTTACAGAAAGCTATGCTATAATCCCACATAAATTTTCCCATATGGTCGTTATTTATTTTTACACTATAACTGATCGCTTATTTTTAGTTCAATTAAATACCTTTCACTGTAAAAAAGAAATTATAGCTAAACGAGTATTTCACAAATGGTGAAACTTAAAGTTATCGTCGGTTTACTTCTTGTTTTCTGAACATGTAGGGCATGAAAAGTTTATTTATTATCTCAGTAGTTCAATCTTCGTTTTTCTAGCCAATTACACAGGTTTCTACTCCAATATTTAAGATGTATTTTTCTTATTCTTCTCCTCATTCAGACAAAAAACTGGTTACTCGTTTCTTATAAGTTGAATTTATTTAATTAAGGAACCCTCTTTATACTTGTATTGAAAAAATTGGTTTATAAAATTTGTATATTATTGGTATCGTTAATCTTATATTTTATTTCTAAAAGATCTAACATATGTATTTGTTCATAGATATTGTTTTCTTGTTATTTATAGCTCGTTTGCGTATAGGTAGCTAATTACATAATTATTCAAATTATATTAATTGTACAAATGTTTTTCAACTTTTGAACTATTTCAAGTCCATTACTAATCTTTTTTTAATTATTTCCAAAAGTTCTTTTCTTTATGAATCTTGTTATAATAATATTGAAAGTTCAGAACCTAGTCATCTGTTCCTACTTCCTCGTGATTAGCATATCAGCTATATTCATAAAAAAATAATCTCATTATCCATTATACAAATGTAATGAGAGAATGAGGTAATCTCCTCGAGACACGCTCTGTTAAAGATTGCCTGATTAAACTTTCTAATATAAAAAAAAAAAAAATGCAATAGCGTTTCAATTGTATTTCCTTTAGGAAGTCGTTCCATTATTATTGATTCCGAATCTTTTCGGTTAAATGAGTCGGCATCCTAAAATTATTAAATTTTATGCAAGCCTATGAAAGCAGATTATAATAATATTGAATAAAATCAGCCTATTTTTTTTCTCTTTTTTTTAGAAATAATAAAAGAAAACTTTTTTTAGACTATTTTTTGCATCAAATTTCTATTAGATAGCTGAGCAATTATTTTCAGTTTTAACATCCGTATGGAATTTCATGCTGTCTTTTATTCGTCGCTCTAACACTCTTCCCACCCTCAAATCCCTTCTTTTCAATCACTTCCAAATGAATTGAGAATAGACATTCCATGTTTTTAATTAAAGTTGTGGAATATTTATTTATTATTAGATTTTGGTTATTTTTCTTTTTTCTCATTTTTTAACTATTTTCTTTTTTAAATTTAATTATATTCAAAGTTTTTTTTTTTTTTTAACCCCTTGTTTATTGTAACCTATTTCTGACGTAGAATTTTTTTTAAAATTTATTATAAACTGATTTTATTTGTTGTTTGTCTTTTTAATGTTTTAATACTGATTAGACTACTTTTTCTTATTCAACCAATCGTTCAAGCCATCTAGAAAGAAATTCACCTATTTAGAAAAAAAAATATGTTGGTTCGTATTCTATAAAACAACAGTTAAGACGAAATAGTTGTAGCATACGTTGATTTTTCATCATTAAAACTTTCATGATTCTTTGTTGAATAATGTTTCGGAAAAATGTTTTTAAAGGTGTGGAGTTTAAAGGCGAGATTTCTGAGGTTTCAGATAGCAATTAATAAAAACAAAAAAATCTTTAACAAAATCGATAAGAGATGGGGTAGACAAATATTGCTAATACCATCAGGGTAGTGTCGGAGTAAGTATCTATCCTATTACAGCTATACTGAACCATGATTCAAATCTATGGGTACGAGAGCCCTATTGGGGCACACCCAACCTTTATAAAGTATCCTTCATTGGGGGAAATACATAGGGTTTGAGCGTGATGTTAAGGAAATAATTTCTTTGAAAAACCGTTGTTCAAGAAACAGTATTACCGTACAAATACTGAATCGCTGACCTTTTGTGGTTTTTTTGGGTATATAATTTACGTATTACGTGTTTGCGGGGAAAAATTGATAAAAACGGAAAAGGTAAGTGGAATAACTCTCTCTGAATGCGTAAACAAGACTAGGTTTATTGAGTCCAGTACCTCTATAAATACCTTTTCGATTAGCGGTATTCGATCGAGTAGATCAGCTGATAGCTCACTCAAGCAGTAACTTTTACATGTATGATAGAGCCTATAATCTGTTGATACCTTCCACCTGGACTTAGCTCATTTCAAGAAATCAGTTAGTTAAAGAGATCTCTAACCTTTGTTGTTTAATAGCGCCTTGTTTCTAGGACAGCAAGATCTTATTAGGTCGGGTTTCCTTTTTGTCGTGTAATGTTCTCTGTGATTTATGTGATCTTGTACTGTATATATAGGATGACAATAAACTTTTTACAGTCAGAAAAGTTGTTGTGTTTATAAAAGTGCTCTTAATAAGAGAGTTGTGCGGAGGGACTTGGAATAGCTTCAAACCTTGGCAAGACCATTCTCTGACCGCATAATATTCCATTTTTAATTCCCAAAGGGGCAGTATTATACCAACCGCTCCAAAACATTTTTTATTTAAGCATTTCCTTGACGGTAAAGTAGTTTTATGGCAGAGGAAGGTAAAGGAGGGAAGGTAGCATATGGAAATAAATAAAAAGGGAAGAGATATCGAGGTCAGGGGGCACTCCCTCTAAGTAGCTCTTCTACTCTTCGTATTTACCGGAAGAATGGTGGTCTTGTTTACGTTCTTCATAGTGTAAGTTTAAGGCTGCTTTATTATGACTGAGGGCTTTTATTATATTCAAAGAATAAATAAATTAAAACAAGAAGAAAATATTGTATTATGTATAAAATAATATCTTATTTGTTATATAGGGGAATTTGTTGATCAAATGAAATAGGGGTTGTGAAATAGAAGGGAAAGAAAAAAAAAAGAATAAATCGAAGAACTTGTAGTTAGTTTGTAGACTGTTATTAATTTTCAAAGAAAAGTAAAAGAAAACTGTGGAAGAAAAAAAATGTTATCTATCTATTATATTATATCATGTAAAAATATGTAACTTATATTTGTCCAGTCACTGATTGATCAGTATG
This sequence comes from Halyomorpha halys, assembly GCF_000696795.3. NCBI lineage: Eukaryota > Metazoa > Arthropoda > Insecta > Hemiptera > Pentatomidae > Halyomorpha > Halyomorpha halys. The sequence continues at coordinate 583,521 of NW_027104988.1, read as the reverse complement.
CTGTGTAATGTAGCAACCCGATGTATTTGGGCTGCATGAATGAATAAAGTATTTCTTTCTCTAAAAAAAAAAAAATATAAAAGCCAAATATTAGTTTATTTTATTTAGTCATGGCTTATCTAGGATGAAAATTAAAATTTAGATTATTAATTTCCAAGCGTGATTACTCATGTTTTCGAAAAATCAAGAAAACTATATTTACACTACTGCAACTCAAAATTGAAAAAAAAAAAAAAAATCAGTACTAAAAAATTTTCGATTTAAATGCCACGAGAGGCACGCAAACTTTGATATCAATTAGTTTTTATCGTTTGTTTTGAATTGATCGTTCTTAGTAGTTGATTTCTTCAGGCGTTCTATCGAGGAATTTTACTATTGGTAAACGAGTTGTGCTGTCTTCCTGGACTGATTAGTTTAATTAGTGTAATTATATAGCCAATTTACATTTATATTAAAGATAATTCATGGTTTCGTAGGATGCCTACTTAATGTTTTCTGATTTCGAGATTTATCTAGAATGATGCGTTCAGCAAAACTCAAAAACATTTAATGGGACCCTAATATTTTGGAGAACCTAAAATTTAAAATTTATTGATGTGCAACCGAACGATCATAAAATCGATTTTATTTTCAGCAAGTCTAAAAACATATAAATATTTAGGTTGATACGTTTTATGACGAATTCATGTAGGGTGGTTCTTGACCTGGCGCATCCTGTAGGTGTAAATCGCCGAAAACCGCCAGTATATTTTTACGGTTTTTGATGATTTGTTTGAAAATGGAAGATCGAAAAAACCTAAAGAGTCTCAGAATTATATTTTCTGTTGTAATTGAAGCATTAATTTATTTAGGCGTCATCATCATGGCTGGTATTTGAGTCTCCGCGGCTGATTGAAAAAAATTAATGTCTGACTAAATATTCTTACAGGGAAATTGAATTCTGAAACGATTTTGTTATGTCCCTGAGGCTACATGCCATAGTTATCACCCAGCGAATATGGAATCGAATTTCCACTAATTGTAGAGTTTAAAATGGGTTGGAGGTGTATACTGGTGGACACCTCGTAGGTAACAGTGGCCTGATTGACTTGCTATAAATTAAAAAGTAAAAAGTCAATGTTTTTTTCTTTTCTTTTATTTTGTTTAATTATTATTATTATTATTAATATGGCAATGGCGTAGCCTTTGGCTATAGCTTGACTATACCACCTTTGCTGGACTGATATCAACACTTTATAATGCCGCAAGACAATCAAAGGGAGAGGACTCTATTAAAGCATATATATCCACACATTTCACTTATTAGATATGTATGGTGTAATAATTTATTTTATTAAAGGGTACGAAAAAAAAATTATTAATGTGACACATATTGTTCTTACTCTTCTTTTAATTTACAATGTAATCTACATGAGACAATCTGTTTCATAAGGTTTATCAAAACGTGACAAAGCTTCGTTACCTTATCCATATTTTTCATTGATCCGCCACTTTTCATCAGGGTTGATTCATGAACCCTCTATTCAGATTGATAACTGTTGTGATGAATACTATCTGCTATAGACCGCCTGGATTCTAGCAATCCGTTACTTCCTCTGCAAAAGGGAAGGCTACCGTTGAAAAGGCAACATAGAGCCAGAAGGACAATATCATGATCAGACCTTGGGAAATAGGTCGTGGGGATTAAAACCAGGAGCGTTAGTTCAAAGGATTCAATGCCGTCTCGTATGCCCTTGCGTGACATCATTCGTATGAGGTCATAAACTTAACATAAACCATCTGCAGTTGCATTTTTCTGATGTTTAGTCATATATGTATGTGTTGTTTGGTTATTTGATTTGATTGGAAATTTTTTTGTTATTACTAATGACAGTTTGAAATAAAAATTAAATATATCTGACAAAACTTTTTGCTCATGTAAAGAGCAGTGTTCACTTTCTTCAAAATATTGTGAATTTATAAATCTGAATGGTTCTTTCAGGAATAATTCTGAATAAAAAATTATATGAATCAATTGGATAAGCATTTGATACAATTAAGAATCTATTAAAATAAATTCATTAATTTAAACAAAACATCATAATAATACTAAAGGCTTACTGAGCCCGAAGGTTCATTGTCGATACCACCAATCGTTCTTCATGGCGCAAGTTGAAAACAAAACATCATACCAAATATAAATAAACAGTCATAATACTTGATGTATGGTGTATTCTAATTCACTTTTCAATTCCATCTTCCACACATTCATTCATTGGTACGCACTTGATCATCTATCCTTGTTATTATTAACATCCATCATCATCATCATCAATAGGCACATCTACAATTTCCCATAGACTAATTATTCAAAATTAATTAACTCTTTTAACAATAAATATTTTATTTCTGTCACTCCCTACACCACCTGTTACTTATACAATTGATTTTTACTTTCAGTTAATAATGTTGCCGATTAGGCCAGAACCACATACCATTCCTTCCATGATAAACTTTTCAACTACCCAAATCCACTTGTTTCTAACCTGGCTTCTCCTTCACTACCTAATAATCCTCCTAGGCGTCTGAATATAAAATAAAATAAAATAAATCTCTTTTAAAATATATACAAACAGAAGAATAAACAAAATGAACATAATCAAACTATCTGTATGAAAAATAAATAAATAAAATAACATAATGATAAAATAATATTGTCTCTAGTCACATTTACACTCTAATATACAATAGGGAATAATATACAATTTATTGTTAATTTTTTTGTGTACCGTAAATAACATTCTTTATAACAAAGTTTACTATGGTGCAATAATTAGCAATAATAGCAATTTAACAACAAAACTCGATATTAACATGTTGATGCCTATTAGTTAAATGATATTACCTAAAATTGCTAGTTATAACAAAAATATTAAGAATAATTTACTTTATTTATACCGATTAATCGAAAATGTCAGCTCATGTCATTTCGCTATTGACCACTGCAACTGTAGGCAACGAAATTTAGTGATAAAATGCATCAATGGTCATGGGATGGGTAAATTGGTGGGTGGGATCTCGGTTAAATATATTTTCCCTCTCCTTCCTATATGTGGGTGAATCGCGTCTTCCTTTGGTCATTATTATTATTATATATGATTGTTTTCAAGGAAGAAAAATGTCGTAAAAGAGATAAATTTCTGTTTAAATTTAGTTATGGAAAAATGTCATTTCGCCTTTTAAATGTTTTGCGTATCTACATAACCCTCTTAATTTAGTTATAGGGTTACAATTTTGCATGTGCATTGCATTGTTGCTAGAGAACTGGCTTTTCGGGGTCTCGTATTGATTCTCTTATTCGCCATTTTTTGCGGTATTAATGAAAAAAAAAGTATTAAAATATTAATTAACTAAACAATTAAATCACGTTACATATAATTTTAGTTACAGAGCTCTGCTGCTCATACTTTGTTTTCTTTTTTAATAGTTTTACTCGGTATCCTAACTAATTATATTATTTATCCTGTTCTACCTTAACACAACATTTCCATGTTTCCTATTACACCAATCATATTACAAAGGTGAAGATTTGATTCATTTCACGATATGGTCCTCTTTTTACTCTCTTAAAATTCTTGATGTTATCACCACATAAAGGGCATTCAAACTAGTAACAAGTAATACGCTTTCTTAAATTGATTAATTTAGGTTATGATTTATTATCAAGTATTTAGGTTAGCAGCTTGGAGTTAACAACCGCAGTGTCCTTAGAATCATGTGGGTCACCCACAGGGACATCGACTTACTGTTAAACAATGACTGTTCTAACGAACATAACAAACTAGTCTACTTTGATGATTGTCTTCACTTCTATTCAGCGTGAAAACTGCATTTAAATGGTCATTTATTTTTCCAATTGAGGAAATGTTCATATCCAAATTTTTTCTTTTGGTACCGCTACATCTTTAATGTAGTTGTGATAATGCCCTTGGATACTTATGGAATTCTTGGCAGCTAAATACGTTGAGAAACTGAACAGTTCAAGAAGTCACAAAGTGGAAATCACGGGTAGATGTATTCAAATATGTGAATATTGTTGAGCGTGGAATAGAAAAATTGTTACTATAATATGTTATATGATTATTAAAAAATCCTCAAGGCCCCCGTCGAGTTCGATAAATAATTTTTGTTGTTTTGAAGAAAAAAAAACACATTAAGCCTACACAATGTCAAGATTCTAAATTCTCAGGATTAAAACATATCATTTGGTATTGTATTTTCAATTCTAAGACAAGATTTATAGAATTAATTGTAGTTAACTTTTAGTGATTGATTGTTACTAGTTTTAGTTCATATAGTTTTATTGACTAAAAAATATAGTCGTTATATCACGAGATGAAAACCCATGATTGATAATGAAAAAAAAAAAATTGAAAATTCTTTCTTTATTAGAATATATTTTGTCAAATAAGAACTGTTTTATAAATGTAATGCCAAACTGTTATATAAATATAATGTGAACGGCTACAACGTATGAAGAGTTAGGAGTTCAGTACTTTATTATTTTTTTTTTTTTTGTACAACCCCAAGGTTGACTCAAGACTACGGTTACACTATAAATAATTATCAGCCACATCCGGATTCAAATCTGCATCCTAGGTGTTATTAGCACAGCGCCTTACACACTGAGCTACTCCGGTCCCTATTATATAAGTATACATAAGATTTTAAAGAAAGAACGCCATTCAAGTAGTGTAAAATTTATTTATAATCTAGAAAGTCTCTTTAATTAACTTATTTGTTTAATGTTCTTTTATACTTTAAAATATATTCGTTAATTACTGTATATTTTGTCTAATAGCTAATAGACTGATTACAATATATAATTATTTAATATTCCATGAAAGCTGCCCAGAGTATCAAATCAGTTTCTCATCATTGTTATGGAATAGAATCAAATAGGTGGTATGAATCATCATTTTCAAAATGAATTTGAATTATTTCCACAATATATCAAATCAATTTGTGTATAAGACTTTTCCGAAAGTGAATATATTGACTTTTGTTAGAATTCTCCTCAATATATGAATCAATCGGATAATTTATGTGACCGTTCATTAATTTAATGTAAGTTTAAATTCATTTGTACATAGATACCTTGTGAAGTTAGAAACATATAACAAATTAAATTTCAAAAGGAATATGATTAATATTCGTATTAACATAATCATGATGATAATCTTATTTTATCTTTATGATATCTTATCATTATTATAATATTAATTTTTTTCATGTCTCCAAATGAATTATAAACGTTTTATTGAATGATATAATATTTCTTATGGTATAAGATTTCTACCAACGTAAATTTGTTTATGAATTACTAATTTTTTTTCTGTTTGTTACAGGTAAGACCTATGTTGATGATACCCTTTGGTTGGTAACGTATAGTAAGTTATTTTTATGTTCTTTGAACCATATCTATTTTTGTTTATATCTTTCTACTATTTTTGTTCGAATTATGCAGAAGTGCGAACATATCACATTGCTGCACGACATTGAAGTTATTTTTCTTTAGCAATATAGACAAGTAATATTCTTCGTTTGTCATATTATACAATTCGATTATAGTCCTTGTATCTTACTCCATTAATTCAAATCTGCAATTCACTCCCCTTCAATCTGCAATGCGTGATTATTTTCTTTCTCATGATCAGTCCTTTATCAATTGTTCGATATCCTTTTAAAATACTACCTCCCACTTAATCTCAAATGCCATCTCTTGGATCCTGCTAATATATTTTTAAATATTAAATAAATCAGGAGGTTTGTGCATTATTAGATTATTATTATTTTGTTGGAGATTTTTATTTTTTTCCTATTAGGTGAATTTTGTCTCATTTGATGTGATTCTTAAAATCCTATTAAATCAGTTTTGGATTATAATCCGAAAATCGAATATAAAAATATTCATCCGCGGATTTTCTCTTTATTTGTTTTATATTTAGTCGATTCTTCGATGGATCTCTGAATTAGCCATTACCATTTGCCATTTCGTTTCAAAATGGAGGTTTAGTAGTCAAACTAAAAAAGAAATACTTTATCAGCTGTTACGTGAAAAATTGCAAAAAATTACTTAAAGATTTGAAGTTACAAACCATGTAAAACACTCCTTAGGAGTTTTTTAAATACCAAATATACTGTAATTTAACTAAATGTTTTATTGATTCAAGAAGTAAGGAATAAGTAATTTGCTATTACTTATCATCGAAATGTTCATCTTCAATGAATAATTAATATTCAGGAGCTAGAAAGAACAATCAGTTAGTGTGGTAAGTTAATCCTTTGATTGTTGAGGTATAAGATGTATTTATATAATGGAAGATGTATATTTATTTTATTGCATTTAAACAATGCAAAAAACAAAACAGTTGTAGTTTGCGTCTTCCCAACTATTGATAACTATACACCTCAATATTTCAATTTTTTGAGTGGACTTTGTCCTCCTGAACTGTTGATTTTCCCACTGTGCGGCGATGAAATTTTTATATATGGGAGACTTCCTCCTAAATTTTGATCACTTTTAACCTAAAATTTAGGTTTACATTGCGGTTTTCAGTTAACTTGCATTAAATAAGAATAAGTTATACCAAGATTCACTGTTAGTAAATTTATTTTTAATTAATTTCGAAACGTCTGAAAGTTTACAAATGGTCTGATAACAGCAACCAGTTTTATAAGTGAGTTTTCAATTTCAATTTTTTTTTTTTGTTTTCTTAAAAGGTCATCTTTTTGTTACTCTAAATATATTCAATTTTCAGTTATAACTATTATTTTAGTCCTCAAGAAACTAACAGTATCTTCATAAATTAATATCAGAGACCGGATATAGGAATCGTGGATGCAAAAATATTTTCATCCATATACCTGTCTATACCGTTATTTTGAAATGGTATATTTTATGAATCACTCAAGTTTAAATGATTGTTCGTACGTATTCAACATAATATTGTGCAATGTGGTCTGTTTATCTTCAATACGTGATAGCTGGCACAGAAACATCAGGTTGTGGCACTAACCGAGCCGAAGGTCTGTTAACGCTCTTCAGTCATGGCGCAGAGACTGGATCTACTGGTACAGAGGAGAGTAGTCCGCAGAAAGGCTGTCAAAAAGTAAGATTTAAATTATCAAAAAATACTTTTTTTTTTTTATTTTTGTGAAAATATAATTTTAAAAAAATAGAATGAAAATAGTATGTATATCCTCATCGGATCTTTAAGATTTTTAATAAGACTCTTTTCAGTAACTAAGCTTAATTGTTTGTTTCTAGAGATTATTATTACATCATTAT
>NW_027104988.1:569941-574965 GCF_000696795.3 Halyomorpha halys | reverse complement strand
CATGATATATTATTCATATAATACATTTTCGTAAGATGTTATATTTTTATATTTCATCTACACTTTGGCTAATGAAAAATGTTCATGAAAATTTTGTACCAAGAAATATTATTAAAAATACTTTGCTGAAAACTGTTGATTTCACATCTAACATTTGGAAAATTAGTAAGAGAAAGTATTGACAGAGTTAGGGATTTAGAAATATGTATTGAACAGAAATTAATTCGAATTCAAAGTAGGGTGGTATAATTTTCAAGGACTGCTTCAGATATTTTGTTATTTTAGTTTGCTATGGATAGTATTGTCTTGTTCAGGCTAATAGTTAGTCCCTTCCAATATAAGATGATTTTGTACTCTAATTTCGTTAAACGGGATGTTGACTTTTTCATTGCCTGGCGGTCCCACAAAATGAAAAACTTGACCCCCTACCATGGTTAGGCTGTATAGGATTCCAATAGGAGCCGAAAAAAAAAAATCGTAAAAGTTATTCTTGTCTCATTCTGTAGCTCAGATAAGTCTATTACAACGGTTCGAATCCGGTCTGGGACGTTGACTTTTTCCATTAAGTGGCGGTCCCATAAAATGAAAAACTTGATCCCTCGTCATGGTTAGAATAGTTGCTCACCTGGAGATAAATATATTTTAATACCAAAGAATCCAATATATTGTTAGTTAAATCGAATCAAGAATTGATAAAGTTTAAACAAACCCTTAGAACAATAATTTGTAAGTGTATACGAATTTTCTTGAGTAAGTGAAATTTAGAAACTTAGGAAGCTGAGGGCGCGTTACAATAGCCCGATAGTTCTCTTAAACCAGCCATTGTTCGAAAACAATGGAAAATTGCCTTATCGTGTAAACAAATTGTTACTAATTGGGAGTAGTCACCGTTATGTTTGGAGGTGCATTGTTTCCGATAAAATTTCTATTGTATTCATTGAGCACTAGAAAGATAGAAACGTTTTCAGTTTTCACTTGTTTCTTGCCTTTTTTAAATAAAACACTCAGCTCTATATGGATTTCATTTCAAATAGTTAACTAATTTATAAACAAACTTATTAATACATTTTCAGGCTTTGATTTTTGGAAAAAAAAAATCCTTTGTAATTTGGTGTTTGATATTTTGATTATTTGGGGTAATCAGAAGAAACGAGATTGATGAAGCAATAAAGGCTTGATATTTTTCAATTTTGAAATTGCTTAGTTTATGGTTTTATTCAGAAACTTATCGATATTTACAATTACAAGAATTTACCAAAGTATTGTCCTTCCTACTTCTCTTTAAGGGTGCAAAACGTGGCATTTTATATTAAGGGAGGGACCTTGCCTTAAGGTTTTTAAATATAAAGTATTGCGTAAAATATTCAGACCGAAGACGGATGAGTTAACTGGTGAATTCAGAAGGTACGTGTGAACTGCATCCGGCAAATATTTGCTTATTATCACCTAAATTGTGGTAAATAACACGGGCGTGTAAAGTTGTTGGGTTGAATAAAGAATGGATCCCAAGAAATTTAATAAACACTCTCCTCCAGAGTATACCTAAAAAATTCATGAGTATGATTCTACCGTGTATTTTTTATTTATTGACGTTTACTACTGTGCATAAAAAACAAGTAAATTTGAAGTAAGATAATAATAGTATGATACAGGTATGTAAATAAACTACCCAGTGGTAGCACACAAAAACATTTTTACAATATAGGTCTCGAGGCCATCTTCTTTTCAGGCGCCTCGGTGGATTGGCATGAATGCAATGCATGGAAGCAAGGTTAGAAACTAGTGTGAGTTTATAATGGAAGGATTGATATCTGGTTCGGGCTTTATCGGTTAAATAAGGTACATTAAGGTCTTTATGGACGATTTGATTTGTGACAAATTAAGGAGCTTTGAGCATTTTACGAAGGATTTTGGATTGTAGGGGTTGGATATGAGAGGAATTCGAAGGTTTAGTGGAGCACCAAACTCAACTGTGTCCACATAGGCATTATCATTGTCCTTTGTAATGAATTAGAAGTTTAAACCGTTTGTCTAGTAAGTGGTGTAATAGTCGGAATCGACGAGCAGTTTTCTTCTTTTTTAGTCTTGTGTGAGGATTCAAAGTTAGTCGTTTGTCCAGATGTAGTCTAAGGTAGTGGATCTGTTCTACTGGGGTAAGAGCAACGTTATTATAGTATACTGACTGACGATGAGTAAAGATGATTTGATGGGATAACTTGTATTAAAAAAAAAAAAATCTGTTTTGCTTTGTTCTGACTGTTATGTTGCTACGAGGCAAAATTTGTCTAGATTTTGGTTCATATAATATACTGTTTTATAGAAGTTTATTGTTGATTTCGAAAATAAGGTCAAAAGTTTAGGAATGTTCAGTTATATTACAGAAATTTGGATTTTTATAGGGAAAAACTTTATTTTGAAACTCATTAAAAAAATTATATCGCCACAACGGATTGAGATAGAAAGGTGAGGCTGTTTGTACTAAACGACAAAAGATGTACTGAAATTATATTTATTGTTTATCACATTGTTTTGGAATAATGTGCTAAAGCTGATAAACACTAAAATAAGTATTAAACCAAATGATAATTGCTTTATTTTAGTTGAATCAGTATTTTAACATTTATGAAAATGATTTGTTTATTCAAAAATTAAAAATTTCCAAATTTAAAATAAAAGCATTGAATTATTAAACTTTATACAATATCGGCAGAAAGCGGTGGTCTGGGATATAGCAACGTTATCAAAAAGATACGAAATTTGCGTAGAGATAGGCTGCATTTAACGGATAACATTGGTAAGTTACATTACTTAAAACAAAAAACCTACATTTAAAATTTAATGTTTGATTTTGTTGGCAATCAATATTGATCAAATATATTATGAATTATAATCAGACGTTCTTGATATTTCATTGAATATTTAGGGTATTATTTTTCATCATATTCTAAAAATAGAAAGTTAGTTCGCTCTTATAAGACCGAAAATTTAAATTCGATTTGCTCGAAACTTGTGCTTCGGGAGATTTCCGACTCGAATATTGGCTCTATCCGCAGGAATGAGTTTCAACGCGGATTGGTTAATTTGAAATTGAATTTAAATTCTTTATCAGTAACTCAAGATACCTTCTATTACGGCTCTGGCATTGAATAATAATTTCGAAAAATAATATGGTTGTTTTGAAAAATATTCATAGCCTGCTTTCATTTGAGACGTAAAAAATATTTTTATATTAAACTTAATTTTGGTCTGGAAATTAATATTAAATATCTTACCATATAATGCTTGTAATGTTTGGTGCTCAACGAAAAACGTCTTATTTTTAATTTTCTTTCTGAGTTTTTTTTATTTTGTGTTGCCACAATAAATATAATTATATTTTTTATCATAATTTTTATGAGTTGTTTTTCTTAGGTTCAGTAAATTTCTAAATTTATATTAAGGTTCTGAACATCTGTTAATTGTACCATGTATTCTTGTTTTATGAAACCTTACGTTATTTTACTTTACTCTTTGGTCGCTTGGGTACCTGTTGGGTCGATACTCTACCACCCCATGCAGGCTAAGGCCCAGTTACCAAACAGGGACTAATAAATAACCTGAAAAAATAATCTTGAAAAAAAAAACCAATAATGGCCCATAGGGTTGTAAAGTATTCTCACACTCTCCATTAAATCGTGCGACCTTTCGGCAAATGTCAGTGCTTTCTCCACTTTTCCCCTTCTTGAGGGTTCTGTAAGTGATGAAACGGTTGCATCAAGTACTCACACAATTGGTCATGAATATTTGAGAAAACTGCCATGGTCGGGTTAAAGTTGGGTTCCTAACGACCGTTCCGAATGGCCTTATATAAACTGCATACGCCCTCTTTGTGAATAAGTAATACCTGTCTTGAAAGGTTTGAGATAAATTTACTTTATTTATTGAACAATTACTCTTTTTAAATAAGTTATGACCGTTATTTTTAGTTTCATTTCATTCTGTTTGTTTTATATATGGTCCATCGCATTTGGTAGTCTGTTTGGAAACAACTTTGCGAAACGTTCACTTTGAGGCATTTTTCTGGATTTTATTAACTTTATTCACTTCTTTACAACATTTTTTGAAATTTTATGCAAACATATTTTTTATTTCACATTTTATTGTATTTACCTATAGAACTAGAAAAAGCGGCTTTTAATAAATATTAATCAAATGTTGCTATATCTCTCCGTCTTTTAACCCTCAAGCTGCTATTCTCATGTACAGGTGACAGCTTTAAGAGTGTATAAAAAATAAGTGGATATCTTTACCATTCAATGCATCAATATTTGTCTATTATTATCATTTGAACTATTATAATTTAATTGTAAAATTAATTAAAATTGGTCTGTTGCCAAAATATTACGCGTTACAATCATTTTGTTAAATTTTTTTGAGGTTTTAGTAACTTGCATGCTTTACTCTTTATTTTAAGCAAATTATGGAACGAGAAACCTAGTAAAACAATAAATTCTCATTTTGTTTCGAATGGATATGCATTGTTATTAAATACATATATAGAAAAAGTATTGCAAATTATAACCATAATCTAGTTTTCCATAGTGGGGTGACACACATACTAAATACATTCAATACGGTATTTTACGTAAAATTCACATTTTTGTGTTATTTAGACTCAACATAGTCTGAAATAGAAAGGAGATAAAAAAATATCTATATGGGACCTTACATGTGTTAAAGTGTTAAACTACTCTTGTCTACTGCTGTTTCTATGAGTGGAGCTAACTAGCTTTCAGTTCAGATTCATAACGAACCCATAAAACTATTTCAAATTGTAAAAAAGATCCCCGACCATCTTTTTTACAATTTGAAATAGTTAGTGCGGTCATAAGAAACAAAAATAGTTAACAACTATTTATTTGCCGACGTTTCGCCCTCTTTGTAGAGCTTCATCAGTGCTATTCAAGTTGAGAGCTTTCGAAAGTTATATAACTATAATTAAATATATACATGTATTTTTATATGGTATATGCCAATTTAATCAT
>NW_027104988.1:567425-569891 GCF_000696795.3 Halyomorpha halys | reverse complement strand
AACAAATATATTTATTGAAAAGAAGGGTCAGTCTTAAGGTTTGCATTGCACGAATTGATATCGTCTTCACATTGCCTTATTTTCACCAAATGTCCTTACTCTTACTATCCTTAACCGCAATGTTCTGAATAAAATTTATTGTGACTTTAGGAGGCAATTAAACAGACGTTTAATTGGAAATTCTGTTTTATTTGGAAATTAAACGTTAGAAGTTCCATCGATAGAAGTTTGATCCATAGATGAAAGTATGATCTTCATGTTTTTTCTGAACTCCAATTATTCAAATACTCAAAAGATTATGTAAAAATTAACAATATTCCGTTTGCTTTACCGCTCTACAAAAAAGGAAAATTAATTTCTACCACTTCCCTAGAAACCTGCAACGAGAAATGATTTGACAATAACAATCAGGTCGATTTCAAGATGACGCCGTCTACTAGAACGAAAAATTAATTGATCCGAAAAATGAGAAAAAAATATAATGGGACTTGAAAAACTCTCTTGGCATCAAATTATTTCTTTCTGTGAGTGACCCCTGTGTATTGTACACTCCAAAAGTAATTATCTGCCTATTTCCTCTTTTACTGTTTCCTTTTTTGGATTTCGCTTCATTATGTTTTTTATTTCGTTTTTATTGTTTTCTGCATTGGTGGAGACCTGAAGTACTGGCAAAAACGGTAGGGGAAATAAAGTACGTTTCAATTATTTATGATTATTATTACTCTACTGACCACTACCCGTAATTTTAATCATTTTCTTACATTTTTCATTTTTATTCTTGTTGTATTTTGTATGAACTTAACGATACTAATGAATTTAAAGATTTTAATGGTGAGTGTGTACTGATGAAAGTTGTATACTTAACTTATTATTTTCTTACTGTTGATCAAGTAACTTCTTTTACAAGTACCTAACCAAAGAGGTTTAAATAGTTGTAATGGTCAATTTTGTTTTGTTTATACATGCATGCATTGTTCCAACAAGTTGGGTGCCTGTCAGTACCCATCTATAGAACTAGGAGATAGTGGTAAAGCAGGTCGCGTCCTAGCTGTTTCCGTCCTATTTGAGCATTTGTGACATGGAGAGGAAGCGGTACAGGTGTTTGTGAATACCCGACCCAGTTAGCTAACAAACAGCCCAACATTGTTTAGTCTCTTGTATTGCTGAGTGTAAGCTTTTCTGATCTCATTTCTATGTTAACGAAATATTTATTATTAAGTCATGCCATCCTGAGGCAATAAAATTACTTAATATTTGAATAAACTATCAGGAGCTAAGAAACTATTTTGGACATATCGATTTAAAATATGATTATTCTGGTTTGAAAGTTATTGTTTTATTATTCAAACCTTGGAATAATGATTACATTTAATGATATTAAGTTATGTTTAGCGAGCAATGTTGCGACTTCATAGCCAACGATAATAGATTCCAATCGCCTCCTTAAACTGTTTATTATGTTCCAACCCTTTTCCTAAATAATAAATCCATTATTCTATTCTAATATATAAAAGCATTGACTGAATTCTCTTCTGGAAAAACTGTCTCCGATATCTTTATTTGTTAGAGATGGTTGGATAGCCTCGGGCACTAAAATTATTAAGCAACTAAATCCGTTACACAAGTAAAACTTTGTGTTATATTTCGTCCCTCTAAAGTGTACAAAAATGGAATAAAGGTGAAGCTTGCGCGTCTAGTAAATCAGACGTTATTGTGTATTTTATATTTCAGTAAACAAAATGTGGATTCTATCAAACTTTCTGAAGCTTGATAACTTTTTTAATTGATACTTTGCAGTTATGATTGGAATTTTGCTTTGAAGAAATTCATATTGATGAATTATTAATGTGAATTTTTTTATTATATTAATTTGAAATTATAACATCTTAGCTGCATAGAAGATATTTTGAAGCAAATAAGAAAAATAATAGTGATAAAAATTTAAAAAAATAAAAGTGAGGGCAGAGGGACCAAAAAAAAAAGAAAAGAAAAACATCCAGTATTTTCCATGGGGATAGAGAGGCCTGTCAGTAGTGCATCATATATGAAGAAAAATTTGAAGAAGACTGGATCTAATGCCATGAATGCCAGAAGGGATTCATGAAGAACAGTTTAAGTTTTGCCACAGAAACCACTCTCTAGAAACACTCAATTTGCAATATAACACCCACTTACATTACCACTGCAGATCTGTTTCGACCAATACGGATTAGACTCTTATATTACTAGAAACCAAATTAGACTGCATCAAATAATATCAAGCCATCTCGAGACATCTGGGTCTCATATTCCAGACCTAGAGGTGTTCATAATGCACATCAGAATTTGATACTGTCGGTTGACCTATGGCCATTTGACATCAAGGAAAGATCCACCTCAGTGTCAAATCGGTCAAAAGTATGACTATAATACACATATTTGAGGAGTATCCTGGATATGGATGGAACGTAGCAACTTCTAGTGTTC
>NW_027104988.1:564541-566382 GCF_000696795.3 Halyomorpha halys | reverse complement strand
TAAATTGAAAAGCTTGTATTTAGTTTGTAGACAGATATTAATTGTAAAATAATACTGTGGGAAAAAAAAAAATGTTAGCTGTCTATTATATTGTATCATATCAAAAAATGTAATTTATAAATTTATATATGTCCGATCACGGATTGATCAGTATGCTGTGTAATGTAGCAACCCGATGTATTTGGGCAGCATGATTGAATTAATTTCTTTCTCTGTGTGTCCCATTCACTACAAAAAATTATTATACACTACGATAATCATACCAATTTGGATATATAGAATTGAACTCTGGGGCTCCACCAAACCATCAAATTCCTCCCGCATCCAATCCTTATAATCCAAAAAAAAAGAATAATAGAAAAGAATAATTAAAATTGTTGGTGCTAAAATATGCCCATTTTTTAATGGCTTAGTTCATATCGTCTCTAGTATACAGCTAATAGTGAGTATATATTTTTTAAGCAAATAAGAAACTAAATAATAATAAACGAGAGTGCTTTTGGTTAACTTTTCGTTTCATGATGATCGTTATTGAAACTTTGTAGCCCTTGAAATTTTATTATAATTCCATTTTTTCTTCTGACAGTTTACATGTTCTTATAATAGCTTTCTCTAGTCTTTTGTTATGTTTCAAGGAACGCGCTAAATGAAGTGAAAAAAATGCGCCATGGTCATTGTCTTTAGAGAGTTCGTGCTGTGGAGATAATTCGTTGTTTATGGTTTATCTGCCTCATTAATGTAGCGCATGGCTTCTGGAAATAGGGACCCTAGCTCATCGCTATTCTGGCAGGCGTCTCGTCCTAGGGAAATAATGTCACGTAAGAACATTGCTGAAGTATTGGCGCAAAAGATAAATATTAACTGTATTATTTTTATTTTTATTTTTCAGAAATTTATGCCCATTTTATTACTTGCTTATTCACTATGTCATCCGAAAAACGTTTCGGATTTTTCTGCTAGTTATTAGTTTTTTCCAGTTGAATAATAAAAATATTTACAATAAACTGTATTTGTTTTTTTCTTAAAGACAAATTTAACATTGTTTTTTAATAAAAATGTTTTTACACTTTTAATAACTGGTACATAAGAGCCAGAAACGTTGTTCGGGTGACATAAGGGATAAAGAAATAATAAAAACGGAAACAAATTCCTGAAAAAAAAGTATAAACAAAAACCCCTTTAGAATTTAGGTTCTAGGATTACAACTGATTATTTATGTTTAAAGATAAATATTAAGAATATATCGTATTTGCCTTTCTTTATATTATCTGCAACAAGTTTAAGACTACCTCAATGTTTTAAAAAAACTAAATTTATTTTGGAGTATGTAAAACGAAATCAAAATGACTTATCAAATGAAATGGTATTATGCTCATACGGTAAAAGTACTTAAAATAATGTAACGTAATAAAATTTTAGAAAAATATAGCGAATAATAAATAAATAAAATTGATCCGGTGACGTGGACCACACCAGACTATGGGAGCCAGATTTAGCTTAGATATCTAAACAAAGTTGTGCAAAGGAGTGTAGCGAAATCTGTTCTAGGCTCTAAAGCACTTGAAAAAGGTACAAGGTTTGTGTGTTTAAAAGAAGAACCATAGGTTTTTTTTATTCCCAATGATGTTTTTTATATTATTATGTTTTTACGAATGTGATTAAATTCGCTTAATTTATTGATGGAATCACTGAAAAAATTGAAATATTTGGTTGTATTTAATTGCACATGCTTCTTTACTATAAGTAAAAATAGTAATCTTGTTTCGTTTGAAACAACACACTTGAAATATTAAAAAAAAAATAAATGGTTCTTTTCTTCCTATTATCTCAACTTATTTAAG
>NW_027104988.1:560616-563391 GCF_000696795.3 Halyomorpha halys | reverse complement strand
TTAAATGGATACAATATCGTCTCTTACAGAATGATCATCATACTCCGACTTCAAATCAGCAAAGAACTCATTGATAACAAAAAGATCCCTTGCTCAAGCCTTTTGGAGGTGTTCAGGTTCATTAAGTGAAATCTTGGTGTTCATGAGTCGCGAACGGTTGATATAAATATTCACCTGGTTTCCCATCGACAAATCTTGTATTTGTTCAAGTTGCTTTAATGTACACCTGCACTAGCTCTTTTAGCTCGACTTTCTCACAAGATTAATCCATTTTCGCCCTTGCTATCAAGCATTCTAGAAGATTGTTTTTAATTTCACATGATAGATCAGTAGGTCGTCCTGCCCCCAACTTATTTAAATCAGTTTTTCTCCCGTTGATGGGGTCGAAGAGTACTGTTTTAAGGACAGCGAAGGCCAGAGAAGCGGCAAGGAACGTCATGTTACCTTTGAGAATATCGTGGGTGGCATGGGCTATGTCATCAATTGTTTAAGAAGCTGTAGCTTACTTCCTAACGTACGTCTTGGCTTATTGGTCACTGAAACAGTCAATTAATCAGAAGATGTCATTATTTCGGTATAAACAGTTTTTTTATTGTTGACATGAAGAAAAAAAGTTTGAAATTCTTTTCAAGTGGTCATATCCAGGTCGTAAAAGAATAGTTACCAAAATCACCATAGATAATTGTAATTTACTCAACTACAAATAAGTATTGACAAAGGATAACTCACACTTGCGCATTGTGCAGTCACCGGAAGCTGTTATCAGGATTCATTTTGATTTTCAGAAATTATTCACTATGTTAACTAATCATATCATAGAACTGCCAGCTGAAAACCGGAAAAGGCGGGAATATGTTCTATCACTTCATAGTAACACTGACTTTCAAATGCCATCTCATTTTGGTTTCTCAAACTACCACGTGAGCGTTAATGATGCTTGTCCCCAATTACCCCATCTAACCCTGTGTGTATAATATAAGCGTCTATACTTAACAGCACACTTAGTAATTCCGTTGCAGTTTTTGAGATTTGAATATCAATAAGTCAGGTTGTGAGAGGTATTTCTTCTTTTATATTATTACCTGTTGAAAGCATTTACCATAGACTGATACATTTTTTATTTATTTCAATATTTATAAAATTAGTTGACTTCCATGGTACTTTATATATCTATTACATTTGGTTGGGTTAATACAACCTTATTTTTTATTAAAAATTCCTTTTCGGTTTCAAACCAAACTAACTATTATTCCCTAAATAAAGTCCGGTGAAATATCTATCAAGCAGTCAAGTTATTTTTACTCTCTAAATATAGGCCTGTTTTGTCGAATCTTTTATATCTCGACGTATCCCAGGTTAGAATACTTTCTTCGAGGAAGTGAAAGTGAAAATTGTTATGGTTTAGAAAGAAGTGTACTCTTAGTCGGTTACGCATGATTGCTTTCATGGGTGTTGTTGATTAATATTATTTAAAGGATACTGGGATACTTTTCTAACATGTTGAAACCCTAGTAATCCAAGAATTAAGGACACAGTTCCCTCCGAAAGGATTGTTTGATGACCGTTTAATTTTATTTGTGTCCTGGTTCCCTAGAGAAGTGTGCCAAAGTCAGCCAAATGGTTAGAGTTAGTGGATCAATACTAATTCAGTTAGTGCTATCAGGTTCGTGGGACATTATCTGATCCAGCATTTTTAGATCAGCGTCTAGACGCGGTCTAGATAGGGAGAATGTATTTTTCAAACTAATCACTTACTTTCCCCCAGATGATCTTACTGCCCTAAATGCATTTTTCTCGTTACCTGGGCTTTGATTGATTGAACTTTTTAAATTTAAGATACTTTGCAGTCACGATTGTCATTTTGTAAAGTCAATTAACCACTTGAACTATGAAAGAATTTGATAATTAACTTAGGACAAAAAAATAGATACAGCAGCTTAGATTTGAAAATAAGAGATAGCCGATTTTTCCGGATACATGTACTCGCCTTTGATATGTTTTGTTTTGTCATGGCAGGATCAAGGTTGATATTCGTAATCTAGTACTATACTAAACCCTGTAATACGAAATAAAAATGTGTGAAATGTTCGAAACCCTATTACCAAACACGTTTGCATGTTTGGTAATAGGGTTTCGAACGTGTACTAAAAAAAAAATATCTATTATCTCAACTTATTTAAGGCACTGAATCCTGTATGTATTTTATTCTAAGGATACATCTGATCCAGGATTAATAACTTAATATTTTATGTTTAAGGTTTTCTAATCAACTTAAAACATTTATCATTGCTCTGTGAAAGTCATCATGGTTTTAACTGTTAATAAATTTTCATTTGTATTTCATTATATTATTTTCGCACCGAATATGAAATTTAAAAATATGTATTTGTTTTAAGACTGAACACAATGCGATACCTACTTTTGGAAATCACATTGATTGTTATTACTTTTTGGGTTTAGCTTCACTGAATCTTCCTTTGCAACTCCATGGAACGTTGACTTCACGTCCTGGAAGTGTAGCAGACAATTATTAATCTGAATTCCTTACTTTTTCGTCTGTGTAGTTAGTTCATTGTGAACTTGACACCTAAAACTTATTCATACTCGTATAACTAAAACCTATTAACTTAGTCCGATTATATTACTTATTTATGTTATGTACTATGATAATGCTTAGTTATATTCGTTACTTTTAAAAAATATTAAATAGCTAATGTATCTTAGAATCATAAATATACTTTTTTATTTCTTTTGCCCAAATAAAAATATTAAATG
>NW_027104988.1:549939-560566 GCF_000696795.3 Halyomorpha halys | reverse complement strand
TAATTAAAAATCCGTTAAATTAATTCAGTCTTGATTAAATGTAAGTGTGTTTATATCTAGTATTAATTTTTCTTTCGGTTTATTAATGCTAGCCTTGAACGAAATATAATTTTCAAAAGTAAAAATAGTCCATATTTCGTAACTATTTATGGCTCAATATGTCAGGAAACACTCGAGTTGGCTATAAACGTCGAGTAGCATTTAGATCCAAAGCTTCAAAGAAGCCTTTTATTCAATCTTATTGATTCGTTCATTTTTAGATGTCCTTTTTGTTATTAAGTTGCTTTTGTAAATCCGATAGATTACAGAAATAGATGTAATCTTGTTACCTACAACAGTATTCTATATTTGACACATTACGTTGAATTTTTGTCAGCACGGCTTTGCAGGATAGTCCACTCCATTCTTTAATACCTCATATAGTGTGGTGATTTCAAATAAAATTTTAACCATAATACTGTGTAAGTAAAATGCAATTTATGAACTGACAAATAAAGTTAGAGTTTGAAATAATTGCTTTTTCTTTAATGAAGGTCAAGAATGAATGATCTAAGTGTCAGAAGATTCTATTTGTCATGTCTTTTCCATTATTTCTTTCTTTTTTCTATTAAATTCATGTAAAGAATTAAACCTTTTGTTTAACTTTGATTTTGTAATCATTCGATCGTCTTTTTTAACCCTAATGGTATTAGGAGAAATATTTTAATTTTATGTAGATTATCGAAGATTCTGCTAGAGAAAATGAATTGATTCGGGCGGAGGGTTTTATTTGTTGACTTTATGAATCGTAACTTATTTCTCCTCCGATATTCAATCAAGTGGATAAACTCATTTTGATCTTCCAATATCCTTTAATATTAACTTTGCAACCTTCTCCAATATCGGGTTTCTCAATATTGCTTAGTTAAGCTCAATATCGTTTATATTAATATAATATTTCATTGATTAATAATTATGAATATTATTATTACTTTACACCATAAAAATGGGTTACTTTGCAAACAATTTTGTAAGTTTTATTGAAATTCTATATTTTTTACACACTTATTGGAGTCAGAATAGTAATTTATACTTCACCTTCGTTAGATTGTAAATTAAAGAAAATATTGCAAGTTTACAATGTTCTTAAAATTATCATTTTTTTTTTTAATTTCATAAAAGTTTGTGGATATGTTAGAAGCTTTGCATTACTTTCTACAATTAATTGTTATCAACTGAAAATCAATTGCTGTTATAATAGAGGTATTCATGATTTTAAGTTATTTTAGTCCATGTTAAATGGAGAAATATTTCCTTCTTTTGCCATGTTAAAACGATATAACGTATAACATGGCTGAGAGTCTGTTACTAGGCCTGTTAAATGGAGTATAACGTCACGAAGCAGACCAACTGAGCTTGTCACCGTTTTATTTGTTGTGTTAGGTTACTTATTCGTAGTTTGTGTTTTCTTTTGTTTTTTCTTTTATCGTGTGTTTTGAGCTTTTTAATAAATATAATGAGTAGTTAAACTTTTACACTTCTTATTAATTCTGATCTTTAGAATCAATAAATGGAGATATCGAATTTGTCAGGCTGTCTTCATTTTTAAACTGTTTTTAGGCCGCAGTAACAGATCCAAATGTTTAAAAAAAATTAAAGTCGGTTGACGAGATATCTGACCCGGTAAATATGCTGGGTGCTGCAAAACTTAATATTTCAATTCATTTAATTTCGTAATTGTTCTGCGTGATGTATGCGGCCAAGCATTGTCGTGAAGTCATGACAATTAACGAGCAATGGGCGTGTAATGGGCGGTTCGTTTTGTAATGAAAAATCAGCAGAAATTTTTCAAATTAACGCTTCTCTTTTCGATTTTAACAGTATTCTCTTCAAACTACTGGTTTATATTGTGTTCCATGTTTATACTCATGCAGAAAAATTACACGAATATCGTTGGAATTCATAGCGGTTCAAAATTCGAAACAAACAACAAAAAAGAACACTTATGAGAAAATCACCTTCGTTGAAAGTTGACTCTGGCGACCCAGAGTACGACTATAAACGAGGTTGTGCCAACAACAAAAGCCCAACGAAAACAGGAAGAGAAATTTTTGCATGTAAAAAAAATCCGACACTGCAGCACGCTAATATATTTTAATTGATTGGAATTTATTTTTAATGATTTTAAATTATTATTTATTGAGAGGATGTAGAAAATTAAAAAAAAAAAAAAAACAAACATCAGAAGGCTTAATAGACCAGAAATGAAGAATAGTTCACAAGAGCGAAGTATCCCAAATTTCTGGTGCAAATTTGTTCCCTGTTATAATTTAGTAAATTTCAACTTAGGAACAACAAGAGATTACTAGTTAAAACTGATATTTGTCTCTTAATCAAAGATAGACTTTGAACAACTTTATGATTCCATCTACATTTATTCATCGATAAGAAGCAATTTAGTATTGAAAGTTTGAAACCTGTTGTTTTTTAGTTAGCAACTGGGGTAAAGTGACAAATATCAAAAAGCCTAGGATTATTTTTCAAATTAATTTTAGAGCCGCCAATCTTGGAGGAAGGTAAACTTTTTATCGTTTCCTTCCATCCTATAGCGCCTTTCACTACCACTACACTGAGCTACACGAAGAGTTTAACGCCAATGGGATATTCCTTCAGGGGCAAAGCAACCCGTTTTTACTGGACTTTTCAATGTATTTCATAATTTTTTTCTTTATCTTCTTCTCTGCCTGGCTTTTATTGATTGAACAGTGTCCTGTGTTAAAATTAATTTTCTAATTGCTTGTTTAAGAAATAAAACTTATTTTCAGCTTTTGTGGAATTTCGTTTAAAATTGAAATAATTTTTAAAATAAGAAAAAAGCAATATATTCCTCTGTAATTTATCTTTCTATTATCATTCATGCTTCACTCTATATACTTTCAAAACTTTCTTTTTTATTTTCAAATTTTCTTATTTATTGATATTTACTACTGTATTTAAAATATATACAAATAAATTTGATGTTAGTTATACAATAACATGATACAGAAATATGGAGAATCTATCCATTGATAGAACTCCAATACATTTCTCGAGAAGATCTGGAGGCCATCTTTTTTTCAGACACCTAGGAGGATTATCAGGTAATGAAGAAGAATCCAGGTTAGAAACCAGCGGATTTGGGTGGTTAAGAAGATTCCACGGGACAATTTAGGAAGATTATAAGAAATATTGCCATGATGGAGGTGGCATGGACATGTTAATAGATAGTTTAATAATAAACGAATCCCTAATGATTTAATTAGCGCTATACTATTAGATTAATGTTCTAAAGTTAGATTGAGACGTAGTTGGGAGGATAGCATTTAGTATTTTTATGGTGTCAGTATCGAACATTCGGATTTGCTATACATTTTACTACGATTATTTCATTTATTTCCGGATTAAGAACTGAGGTGGGAGATAAATCTAACCACCTACTTATAAATATGTCTTATAAATTGTTTAAGACAGTTAAACACAAATTACTCATCTACAAAGTAATAGTACGACCATCTCTCCTACACGGCGCACCAATACTACATTTTATCTACCCAACAGCCCTGAAATCACTACAACAATACCAAAACAGTACTCTACAAAAGATTTGTCGAGGGACATCTCTGGAAAGACATGACGCACATTCATAACGAACTACAGCTAGAAACTGTACAACAAATCACACGGAGACCTTCAATCCAGTATTCCAGTCTATCACCCCATCCCCCTTCCTGCGAGGTGGCAGGGCAGGAAAGGTTCCAAAAACCCTATCAACATCACCTTATAACTCCATCTTCTGATGCACCCCCCTCTCCCTCCTCCACACTTCTTTTTCGTCTTCTGACTGTTTTCTTATTATTTTAACATTATCTATTGTCTTATTTGTCTATCTTCTATGCGATATAACACGAGGAGGCCCCTCACCTCCGGATTTCAAAAATAGTACCAATTAGAATGGATATTTCATAAGTAACAAATAAACAAATTACAGGTAACCTTAAAATACCAAGGATATTTCCTTTCTTCACAGTAAAGCACCCACTAATTCACTGTTTCTTTCTGTTTTAGAGGGATCGGGGGAAAAAAAAATATTATCTGACAATTCAAGTTGTGCCCAAGGGGACCGCCTGCCTTTGTTGTTACATCGAGTGGCAATTCTAGTCCATCCGTCCATGCCACAGAATTAGCCCATTCGTCGATCTTATAATTGGCGCTACCAGCACACTTTCTAAATAGTACAGATCGTCCAAATAAACCACCTCCAAATATTTTCGGAGTTTCTCACCCACAGTGGAGCAGATATTGCAGATCTATTAGAAATCATAATACCAATAAGTTTAGATTTCTTCTCTTTCTCATTTTAAGGGAAGATATTTGGTCTTTTGTGACTCGTGCTGTGATCCGTTATGATACATTCATTAGATACATACCAATAAAGCCAGGTGGTGTTTTTTTTAGTATTGTAATTGAATTTTACTTATTACCAAAGGTTATTTTTCTGGATTATTTATTTTTTTGCATTTTCATTCACAATTTTATGATATTACAATCAAGTTGCATACGCCCTTTTAAATCGATTATTCAGCTCCTGATGACCGAGCATATCTTCTTTGTAATTGACTATGGCACCTGATCAGTAACAACATGAAATGAACAAGTACTTATCTTCCTAGAGGTACATATACTCCACAAAAACGCTTATTTATTTTAGTTCTAAAATAAATAAATCCAACGAGTCTATAACCCAGTTGTGTGATAAAGGTGTGTTTTAGGATCTCGATAGACATATAAAGTATAGAAAATATAGCGATGTATCTACGTTCAGCTTAGGGTTGTAAATTCCTGCTGCCAATTGCAAAGCCACATAGCTACCGACAGGGTACGTCCCTGTGGACTGCCAAGATAAATAATTCCAGTCGCCTCCAGAGCTACTAAATGTTAAGGATCCTGTTCGGCGTCTATTTAGTTTCATTTATGAGTGCATATTTTGTTTTGTTTATTATTTGCGATTATATTGGGTATGGGTTCGGTTTTCTATAACAACTTCTCACGTATATGACGTAGATCTTGGTCTCTTTGTATCTTGATCAGAGTCAACAATCAGTCTCTTTGCAAATTTGGCTAAATATTTTTTATAATAAGGTAACCTCTTTTTATTAAGTCCCGTAATCCTGTTCCAGATACCTAATATGTGTTAGCTTTATCTTGACTTTAACGAGCGAGAACTAGAGCATAACTAATCACTCAGAATTGCAATCATTAATCAAGTACAATGATTAGACTAATAACAAAATGCCGTTATAACTATGATATAATAGGGCACAGTTTTTTTGTGAGAAAGTTATGGAATTGATTATCGACAGTTATTGGGACATGAATACATCGTCTTAATTGGTTGTTCATATTCTTTAAATATATTCGGATGGCATTTTTCTTGTTTTTGTTTTGGAAAATTTTTAAATTCCCTAATACTTGATTTTTTGTAATATTGATATGTATTTTAAATAAAACTTAATTCCGATTGAGATTTCAGAAACATTGAAAAAAAGAGTTATGTAAAACAAATATATATGCAAGCACTTGTAACCATAGAATGGACGATTCTGTGATTAGAGCCATTTGGAACTTCAATTACCAAACGTAAAGATTTTTCTAATTATTTTTTTATCTTTGAATCAGATGTTTTAATGTTACATATTAAAAAAAAATTAATTAAATTATATTTTTCTGTCCTGTGTTCCTTCGGATAACTTTAGAGCGGTTTCATTAGGGTGACTGGTTCTAAAGCCACCGTCCATTGTCCACTAGGCGGCATGCCTCGGAATCCAACGGTGCTTAGACGTGTCTCTCAGTTACACCGTTAGCCGCTAAGGCGTACTAATAATTTTTTTTAATGGCCACCTATAATGTTAACAATCGTCGGTAATGAAATTTATTCTGGATATTTATTTGTCGATTGGGTTATATCAAAACCCGCTGAACAGATTGTGTCTAGATATGTACTAAAAAATGCGAAATATAGAACCAGGATACTGAAGTATAAAAAGAAAATATAAATCAGTACAATAATAATTATTATTATATTTATCTAATACATGGAGTTCATTTGTAAGTTATTACACATACAATCTATGATTAATATTTTACTGCACGTTTGTAGAAGCAATTAACAATTTTGTTGAAAAGTTCATACTATCGAAGATTGTTGTTTAAGAAATTATTGTTATTTAGATAGAGGCACATCTGTAACTAGCTACGTATCTAACTAATTATAGATGTATTTTTAGTACACATAAATAGAAATATCTAACATTTAAAAATCCATATTATCAAAGAAGGCAGTTTAAGTAATTGTGTTACGTGTATATTATATTTAAATGCACCTGTTTGTATTGATTAGAAAAAAAATTAATACTTTTTTAAAATTGTAAAATATGATTAATTTTCTAAAATAAAAAAATAAGTTGTCTTCAATTTTTGTAAAGAAACATAACACACAGTTTTATCTTGTTACTATTAAGCGATTCACTTTGTCTAGCTAATCTTGAATTCATAACAGATTAGAAACTTCTTTCTGCTGGTGCTAATGCTACTGAAAAGTTGGAACCTTATAATAAATTTATGCACTCAGCTCTAAAATCTACTGCGATTTTCGATAAGTAGCTGCTGTGAAGCTGAAATAACTTTTATCAGCATAAATAAGTTATCAATCCTAAGATATTTATTCCTTTGGTCTACAGTCCGCTTATTCGGCAGCTTATTCTCATATTTTTTGTCGAGATTTATTGTTCATTTATTAATATATGCAATTTTTCTGTTTAAAAAAAGAATGGGGCTTTTTGATTAAAATGATTATGTTTCTCATTAAAACACACAAGTTTTTTTTTTACTCGACTACGGCGAAGCCTAAAAGAGGGTAATGTGCTTAGAGGTGTCACATAACCTATACATTAGTAAATTTGACCGCAAAATACTGAATACTTAAATCTGTTCGTCAGTTTCTTTGGGTTCTGAGCGAAATCATCTGATTTTTCATTTCGATGTCTCAAGCTTCTTAGCGTTTTTCAACAGTTGGGCTCAAAATATTGGAGTTATATTTTGATTACATTTCGTAACCTTCTTTAAATATTGACTTCTCCCAGCTGCAGTGTATTCTGCATATAACCATTCGGTAACTTACTACATTCTGGCTTACTCGTTTGGTTCATATTGTAAATATTATAGTAAAATGTATTATATTATGTAGAGATTGGTATTATATGTTCAACTAATAATGTTAAAAACACTAAAGAAAGTTTTTATCTTTAACATGTATAATTGACATTTTTTTTTGTAAATAAAGTTCTAATAATGTTTTAGGCATTAAATGTAGTTTTTTCTCAATTTTTATATCTTCCATTCTCATCAAGTTACACTCGCTCAAGAAACACAGTAAACGTACAAGATCTTACTCGACTTTTGTCAGAGGAAATTAGACATTATAGTGGCTGAACATCATTCAGATAAAATCAAATGAAAAGAAAAATAACTTTATTGTTTCATATCAACAAGAACATGACAAAGGAGGTTACAAATATTCAATTAGTGGTATAAACATTAAAATCACACAAGTGGTTACAATAGTTTCCAACATAACGTCAAATCGTACAATGAATAAGGATGCACATTCTTCATAATTTATGATATAACGTTTCTAACAGAGTAACTTTTTAAAACTACTCACTGTTTACACTTCTGAACTGATAAGTACTATGAGAGCCATTCGCCTAGATTCTGATTCAAAATTTCTGGTGATTAGGAATGTTGTAATACCACCAAAGTATCGATACTCCTTTCGATACGATACATTAACTGAAGTATCGATACCGATACACATCGATGCAAATTAATTTAAAGTCTCGTCAAAGACAATCGATTAAAATATTAAATGTCAATATGTGAAAACCTAAAAAGAATAAAATAAAAAATATTTTAACTAAAAAAACCGTCTACGGAAATAAACCTATCTAATACTCCTTCCTATTTCTTCTAACAGGCGGGATTTAATTTTATTTCTCTATAAAGGTATTAGTAGATTTCTAGTAATGCTGTCTAAATAAAAATAATAAAACTTTATATAGTAGTTGGATGATTTCTACTGAACGGTACGGCTCTTGGAAAGTATATTAAAATGGTATATGTAGTAACTAATAAAAACCTGTAATGTTTTAAATCGTAGTTAAAAAGAAGTATATTGAAAATGGAAGATGAATGTCCGTGCAACTAACAATACATATGAAAATGGCTCTATTGTTTGAGTTTTACTGTTATTGTCCTATTTTTTTCTTCCACCTTGGAGAAGTTTTTGTCCAAGTTTATACGATTTACCAATAAATTATATATTTTTTTTTACCTTGCATACAACTTTTTCCATCATGTAATAAATTAAGATGTTTTTCAGCACTTATCATATATTTTATTGGATAGTTTAAGTTCGACTCGTGCTAACAGTAACATCCTGATATAGTAATAACAACGTAAAATAAAAAGGGATTTGAACTGCCACCAGTGATGGAATTCATCTCACAGAGGCACATCAAATTCTTTGATAGTATCCAACGCTGTACTCAGCCACTCTTGCAGGCATTAAGACCTACATCGCGTTCACAAAGGTGGCAAACGTACATCATGAGACGTTGTTACCCCGTCATCCGATAGCAGATATAATCACTAAATACCTCTACATTTCCCCAATCACCTCTTAAAATGCATTTCAAATGCAACAAAAGCAATTTCGATTCCACCCATTTCTCCTTACCCCTGATTTCAAGAAGTACACACCCATGGGGCTTATAAAAAAAGAGTGAAAGGGATCCCTATTTTATGACAGTTGGAGTGGTCACCCTCCTCCATACTTATGATGTCTCTTTTACACACTTACACTTCTTTTATTTTTATATATCAAAAATCATTTTCTTTTTAACTAAACAGAACAAAAATACATACATTTATTTGCCCTTATAAATAATGATTTATTTCCAACATCAAAATGTCAATCATTCCTGCATTTATACAGTAAGTGTAATAAAAAGTGTTTCTTTAATACTTTTGCTAATCATATATGATTGAAATATAAATAAATAATTTGGCGTCTAAAATCATTTACAATTGTAGTTACATGTTTTATTATTCTAATTAATTAATAAATTAGAAATAATTACACACATATGTGGTAATAAAAAAAAAAAAAATCCGAAAAAATTATTTCTAATATCGTCAGTACAAGGTTAGTCCCTAAATACCTCTATATTTCCTCAATCTCCTCTTAAAATGCACTTCAAATGCAGCAAAAGCAATTTCGATTCCACCCATTTACCCCTAATTTTAAGAAGTACACACCCATGGGACTTATAAAAAAGAGTGAAAGTGATCCCTTAGTATATATACATAAAATCATTTTCTTTTTACCTAAACAGAACAAAAATACATTTACTTACAATTATAAATAATGGTTTATTTCCAACATCTAAATGTCAATCATTCCTGCATTTATACAAGCACAGTAAGTGTAATAAAAAAGTGTTTCTTTAACATTTTTGTTAATCATATATGATTGAAATATAAATAAATAATTTGACATCTAAAATCATTTACAATTGTAGTTATATATTTTATAATTATAGTTAACTAATAAATTATAAGTACACACACATGTGGTAATAAAAAAAAAAAAGAATCCGAAAAAAATTATTTCTAATATATTGTCAGTACAAGGTTAGCTATCTTAGGATTTATTGCGTTTAAATTTAGTTTTCCATTCTCTTCGCAATGCCAAAAAGATCTATTTGAATATATGACATAACTTATCCAAATTACAAAATTACCATTTTCAATTCGAAATTTGAAATAAGGTGCTTTTTCTGAAATTATAATTCAATCCTAATGCTTCTGATATAGGTATAATTGTCTAATAGTCACTTTGGATCGCACCAACGATACTTGGTTGATTTTTATATCTCTTGTATTTTCCGTAGTTGAAATAAAACCGTTAACGGGTACAGTACGTTTTACGTTGTCCTTACTATATCAGGATTTAGCTACTGTTATTGTATTTTTATTTTAATATAAATTAAACTGTGTTTAATGCTAACTAATCAATTAAATGTATTATTTTATACATTCATACTTTTTTTTTTGTTCAGATTGTTGTATGCATATCGTTATTCCGGATAATCATAATTCTATTACTTATTCGCTTTATCGACCTTGAATACTTTTATATAACATCAATTTTTGAATAAATTATCGGTCCGCATATTTGTACCACTCCTGAGGTCATCACGTCCGCATAACGTGTTTTCACGACAGGAAAGTCCTCCTGGAATGGAACCTGGTGATGGTTTCCGGAGTTTCCTAACTTTCACAGTTTCAGTTTTCAACTTTCCTTTTCACACTTCCTTTATCCTCCGGTCAAGATATGATTGATGGTTTCTTTATTGTGTATTAATTACTATATTAAATTTTTATCTTCATTTTTCTGTTTTTGTTTCTTTTATTCTTCTATTTCTGTAAATATTCTATGACTGAATATTTAAACACTGATGCTTAATGCTTTTAATTTGTGGCAGATTGT
>NW_027104988.1:531312-549819 GCF_000696795.3 Halyomorpha halys | reverse complement strand
ATTAACTGTTGTAAGACTGGGATTTCCCATCTTTTTGATACTTTGTTAAATGTTATTAGAATATAGCTGTGCAATAAATTTATTAGATTAACGTTAGCAATTATTTTTTCAGGAGGTCGTTCCAGATATTAAATCAAATCAAATTTAATTTATAATTGGGATTATTAAAAAAAACTAAGTTTATTAACTTAATTACTTTAGGTTATTTTGTATTTTTGGGGGGGGGATGAATAACCATAAAAATATTGCCCATTTATCTTTGTATTGTATTATATTATGCTTGTATAGTTATTGTTTTCTGCAATATTTTTCTCCCATTTTTTACTGAAACAAAGTGGAATAAATATAATGTTTTGTATTTTTTTTCAATGATTAAATCCATTCTCCTGACGGGGTCTCTGTATGTCCTCATTATGAATAGGGATAATGAGGACATATTTTTATCTACATCTAGTAAAAATTAATTTCTTTAATTTTGTTCCACACGCAAACGTGATGTAGAACTCCATTGTTAGATAACAGCTCTTATAATTGAAGGGGTAAGTGGATAAAGGGGCTATGTAACATTTTTTGATTTTTTGAATCTTTCATTTGAATGAAGGGGTTAGGTTATTTAGCTGGTGTGAGGTCAAAATCCTGTTAATAACTGAGTTACGTAGAAGGGGCTATGTACATTTCAAAACATAATACGCTCTAAAAAAAATATTGGACCTTGTGTTCTTAAAATTTACTATTTGTAAGATATTATGTTATAAGCAGCACATATAATCAATTAATTTTGGGGAAAAAATTGTCGAATTACACTTAATAGGATTATTTTGATTGTTTACTTTTAATAATATAAATATTATTAACACAACTCATTTATGCGAGAAATGAAGGATAATATATTTCTTTGTTCTTTGGCCCATTAAATAAAAGTGAATCATCAAGGATGGAAACCCGATTCCGGCTGCAAATTTCTGAAACACTGCTCCTATACGACTTAAGATATTATTAACCTTTTATAATATTTGGTTTTACCTAAGATGTCTATTTTCATTTACGACTTCGAAGGGAGGTCCTGTGTCCATTTATCGAGAATATCAAACATCAGCTTGTTGGTTGTAAGATCAAATTAATGTTAAAAACAAAATTAAAATACTAAACATAATCTAGTGTAGCTTATATACATAATAATGATTCAAATGTTAGTGCACTTAAATTAATTGTATCAGTTAGCCTAAAATGTTGGGGTGTGTGTAATCTGGCTCCACACCTTTCGGTGATACCGCTCATATTTGCTTAAACAAGTGTATATGCCTATTATTTTTATTTATTTTGTAGTTGAAAATATATTGTGAAATAAACTATAATTATTTGAGCAATTGTCGGTACTTACAAAAAATACTTAAATGAATTTGATGATTACTCTTGTTTCGACTTCACTTTTTCCACTCAATAGAGCAAGAGCAATTTTACTGAAGGTACCATTATTATCTTGTTACTGTTTTTTTTTTCGTCCATTCTTGATGTAATCTTGTTTATTTACCTGTTGTATTTATTATAACTATATTTATAAATTCCTTTTTTACTAACAATAAAGTTTAGAAAAAATAAAATAGAAATATTTGTATTAAAATAACTAATGCTTGGAATTTTATATAAAAGAAATTTTTAGTTTGGAATGTTAATAAATTAGTTTAAGAGAAACAAACCACTTTAATTAAATATTTGAATAATGTTTATTTTATTATTGGCAAGTGAGAAGTTCCGTTCTAAGGACCATTTCATTCATGTTATCTCTTCATTTTAAATGTAATTTTTATAAACCACTTAGAGTCCGAATTTTTCGAAACTCAGTTTTATTGCGCATCTACACCAAAACAGAAAACAAAGATAAAATGATAAATTAGTCAGTGAGTGACAGTTACAGATGTTTACAGCCCTGTTTTATTGTATAGATCACATTTTTCAATGTTTCCGTCCTATTTAGCATTTTCAAACATTTTTACTTCACCCCAGTCACCATACGTATTACTCTGAAATGTAAAACGCAACGAAATTTAAAAATTAGATTCCGAACTGTTTATATTAATTTCTTTCTCAGGATCGCTGTGAAATAATTGTTGATTGACCCTGGAATCGAACTCTCAACCTTCTGAATCTAAACCTCTGAGACCCTCACTTCAACGTGTTCAGCTATTAGGTCCTCTAAAGCACTCGTGAAATTGTTAGCTCTAACGAGACCTGCTATTGTTCGTGATTTGTAAATTAATTTAATTTGTTCCCACTTCACCTTTGTATTGAGAGAACAGGAAGGTCGATGAATTTTCATGAATGCAGATAAATTTTTTAACTATCCTTACTAATCACTCTTTTCAATGTGAAAGGTTATAAGAATGGATTGCGTGTAAATTGGGGTTTTTCAAATATAAATTATAATTCCAAAATTAACTTTAATTTCAACATTTTTGTTTTTATAAAAGTTCAAACTCAATAAATATATTTTTTAAATTAATATTTACATTTATCGTCATTAGAGTGCTACCAATGGATAGTTTCTCTACACGTCTGTAACACTCCATTTTAATTAACATGAGATTTACTGAATGTATTATATATTATACAGTATTTTTGATTTAATAAATGATTACTAAAATAATTAATACAATATTAACCTTGTTTTTTTTTAATCTTAAGTTTTTTTTTTCAAGTTTATAACCGCTGTTTTCTTGTAATTATTTTCTAGGCAATCTCCTAAACGTTTCGTTTGTACAATCCTCTAATTTTATTTTCGATCGATTAGTTATAGGGTTCAGGCTTATAATTTAAGTTTAGTTTAGGTTTTGGGTTCAATTTTTAGTTTTATTCTATTCTAACAAAGTAAAATTACAAGCTTGTACTATTATCGAAATTGAATGAAACAACGTGACACTGTCTCTTCAGGCCAAATAATGATCTCGTTGTTGATATTATTTGAGCCTAAGAAAATAACTGAGCTGGAGATTACTTTGTAGGACGAAAGTCAACCTGTATAAACTCCACCTCTGTAAAACTTCGGTACGCCCCGCGCTTCTGCATGTAAAGGCTGTAAACATCTAAGGCTAATGAAAAACAGCCTGAGAAGAATGAAAGAGACGGATTAATCAGAAGCTATACAATGACTGGAGGGACTGATGTCAGAACAACGAATATGAAGCGTTTCAGTTACACAGGGAACACCGCCAGAATCGCGGATGGAGAAATGTCAAAAATGCTGCTAACACAGCCAATTTATATAACAAGGAGGAGAGGCAGAGCAATCCAACAAGTTGGGTGGTGTAGCAGAATATGCTGACAATATTCTGGGCATTAGGAACTGAACTGATTGCGTCAGCGCATGACGAGTAGCGATTGTAGCTATACCTGGGTTGAGCTATCATTTTGAAAACAAAATATTAATAAAAAATTTGCACTTTTCATTTTGGCTATGGTACTAGTAATGATGGGGGGGGGAGGGTAGAGGGTTTTTCATTTTAGTTATAGAACGGTTGATGTAGAATTAAGTACGACATAATATTAAATGAAAGGAAGGAGAGTTTAAAAGTAATATAAGTTAGAAAATCAGATGAAATAGGTTGTTTTCTACGTTCTATACGTTTGAAGATCGGCACGGTTCTTTCATCAAAAATTTTGTTTTCGAAAGGAGTATATAGTAAAGGACCTATCTAGGTATAGCAATAAAAGTAATTAAAGTCAGAATTTCAAAATTTATTCAATAGCGCCCACTGAGACCGAACTCCTCCTTCCGCCTCTACTCTGGCCTATTTAATTGGTACAGAAAGATTGGAGTGATGCCTAACAGTATTTTGGGTCGATTGTCTTTCTCTATCATACTATTTGTTCTTTGAAATGCGGAGTCATCCGGTCTAAGTCGGCGGGTAAGAAAACCCATTATGACAATTTTCTGACTTATACTACTTTTCTTCCCCTTTCTAGTAAAGGGCGTTTTCTCACTATGTCATTATTGATTATTTATGACAACGTTTTGTATTCGTTATAATAGCTTTAAATTGCATTAGGAAAATGTTTTTTAATAATTGTTTTATTGTTTCAGGTGAGTGTTGCACTTTATTCGAATCTCTTATCTCTTCACCATTATCTTTTTCAAGTATTGTAAGTATATCTGAGTCTTCAATTTTATAGAAGGTATAAATTTTACTAAATTATAATTTAAAAAAAAAATTATTAACACTCAACTCTCTACATTACCTTACAAATATTAATAGTTGGTTTAAAATAAATAATTATCGTTAGATAAATAAAATAGGCACAACGACAAAATTTGAAAAACGTCAAAGTTGGGTCCCTTTCCACCAGATTTTGGACTTATATTCGACATTCCATGTTTTGACCTTTTGACCCACTTACAAGAGTCAGAAATGTCTGAAATACCATAGCTTCCATAAACTATATATAAAAAACAATCAAGTGAAGCAAAAAAAGTTTATTTTCAAAAAGTTGGGAGACT
Source organism: Halyomorpha halys (assembly GCF_000696795.3). NCBI lineage: Eukaryota > Metazoa > Arthropoda > Insecta > Hemiptera > Pentatomidae > Halyomorpha > Halyomorpha halys. Next base: position 545,327 of record NW_027104988.1, on the reverse strand, counting down.
GCACCATTTTCCAAGATTAATTATTAACATATAGGGATCAATTTAAGGATGTCATAATCGCAAAAAAACACAAAACACATTTTTTTTTTAAAGATTTATTTATTGATAGATATTACAATCTGCCACACAGTTGTGGGCAATAGGTAATAGTGATGAATGATCTCATACATACTAAAATAAAAAAAAATAATAATAAAAAAACTCTTAAAATAATAACTTAAAATATATACAAACAAAAGAATAGACAAGATGAAGATAATCAAACTATCTGTATGAAAAATAAATAATTAAAATAACATAATGATAAAATAATATATACAGTATTTACACAATCGACCTGAGGATCCCTGAGCCCCCTCTATCCCCCTCCTGTGAGGGGTAGAGCAGAGCTCGAAAGATCCCAGCGCATCCCTCTCGCGGCATCACTGGTAATGAGCCAGTGGAGGCTGAGCAAGTGCGCTAAAGCCGCAAACACTCAACTTGAGTGGAGAATCTGACCATTGCCACAACTCCAATTGTCCATTTTTATTTTAATAAGTCTCTTAGCCACTGCCGTTCCAACCTTCTAGGTGGGCTGTAGGGATGGGTGGAACTAGATAAGGTTTGAACCAAAGGATTAGGATTGTTGGAAAGGCAAAACAAAACACATTTAACTGTGAAATTAAAATAACAAAATCATTTTTGTGTGAAAACTCCATGATAAAGACATGTTCTCTGGAGGGAAAAAAATTAGAAAAATAATAACAATTGATGACACGTTTACCGAAGTTGAGTATCGCCAATTTCTGATTATCCGCTGTCTCAATTTTAGAAATTTAGACTAAAGGAGATATTTATAGTTAAATTCTATACTTTGTGAAGAAAAAATCTATCGATAATGTTTTGAGGCATGTTGCTTACCTGATAATAACAGAAGGATAAAGAAATATACCGGAAATCCAAAAACTAAACTTTACTACCACCAATCGAATCGAAAATTATACGTTTCTTTACCTCCCAGCCTATATGCGACTTTCCCTGCTATTTGTATGCTACACCAAGGAAAATTGTCGTCAGTGAAGCAATCTGATCCCTTTACAATATTCGATCTTCCACTGAGGTCATTTATAAAAATAACTTTTTAAGTGAGGCATTTCTTTCTTACTTGAGCATGCTGTAATGTGTTCAAGCATTGCTACGGTTTCCTTTATTTCTATGAACTCTTCTCTAATTGGAGCAAAGAAGGCATTTGCACAGCAAAAATCAGATTTTTATCAGCTACTCTGACTTGATTTGACTAAAGACGTGCAGGTGTTTTGTTCACCTTGGAGTTACGTGAAGCGTTACTATTTGCGCGAACACCTGTCTAGTCTTTACATCCCACATGTGCTAGCGTGTCAGTTGTGTTAGGTGGTAACATTTAGGTCTAGTGATCAGACAAGGTGAAGCTGAGCAGCCGACTTTAAAAAATAATTTAGGACAATTAGGTATGTTAGCTATTCTTTCATAACTTTAGCCTATTCCTGTTAAACTCACAAAATGTATTTATTAAACAAATTAAACCCTTATTAATAAAATTAAACGAAGAGAACAGAGGTGAATCATTATGTTTTCACACAGTTTCTCATGGTGTGCACTTTATAAAATAACTTATCATTTTCTTTTTTTATTAATAAAATCATTTTAATCTTTGTATATTAATACAATTTTTCAAATATTACATTTATTATATTAAAGATTGTATACACTTTTTTGGGGGGGAGGTTCTTTATTATTGTGTTTGGTAATGGGTACAAATTTTAATTATTTGCTAAACTTAAATATTAAGAAATGTATCTTATATTGATACCTTATATTTAATGACCTTGAATCACTTCCGATATTTTATTTGTTGAATTATTTTGATTTTTCTTATATTTTGTACCAAAGATTTTGTTCGGATGCTATGGGTTTTGTTTGGATATAGAAATAATGACTGCTTATCTGTAAATTCTTTTTCAACCCAAAATGATCTATTTAATTTCTGAAAGATTCATTTTCAGATTATTATAGTTGATTTTTTGCGAATAGGATTTTATGATTAATCAATAATTTTAGTCTTTATTATTCAGTTTATCATTATTATATTTACTTGGTGCCAAAAAATAATGATTAAAGTTTTCGACTAAACAATACAAATCTCGGTCAAAAATCTAACAAATCACTGTTAAGTTATATTTAAGAGCTTTACCCCCACAATACATGTGAATTGTATTTATTTTTTTAGAATAAGAAAGATTGTAATACTTGACTATAAAAAAAGTCATCCGTAAAAATTTAAAAGTTTTCGATTATAACTATTGTTATAAATTTCATAAATAAGGAAATTTTTATCGTCGGAACTTTAAAAAAAAACACCTTCTCATTTTAAAATATGTTCTGAATTTTTCTTTGTAAAGTGAGAAGAAATGGAGTAGTATTCACACAGAGCTGCTTGTGGTTGGTTAATGGTACACCTCGGTGGATAATAAAACCTGGAGGAGTTTAGTGGTGGCTAACGAATCATTAATGAAGCCGAGCTTTGAATAAAAAATGAACCTAGAATTATTTTAGTTACATACGACAACATTCTATATAATCTTCTTTTTTAGAAATTGTCTGTTGATAACATTTTTTAAATATCCATGTTTTTGTGAATATCGTTTTAAAATTTAATATTTTAACCACTAAAAACATTTTAAATTTTTTAATTGATTAAAAGATATAATAAGTTTAATTGCAAAAAATGTCAAGTTTAGTTAATATATGTAAGTGATTTCTGATCTATTAAATATGGAAACATGTAAAAACGTAAATCTTAAATTTAATTTTTTTTTTTAATTTTAGTGCTCAATATATTATTTTTAATTTTTTCTAAAAATTTTTGATTTTCTTTATCATTTTCATAATTCATTTATCTATTACTTACTATAAATATTATTTAACCTAAGAGTTAATAAATTGGAGCTATACAGAAATAAATAGATATGGTAACTGTTTTATTAATAACTAGCTTCTATTAGGCGTTATTTTATTTTTAACAAGAAGTAGGGGAATTTGAAACTTACACTATGAGAAAAATTCACACATTTTAGATATTATAATTGACTTTTTAGGAATTTCGATTAAATAATTAAAGTTATTGCTGTTTCATTCTTATTTTTGTGCATTTACCTGCCGACCACATTATATTTTCTAATCTACCTATTCATTTAATGAAATTATGACTTTTATTAGAATAGCTTAGTGAAATTAATGTGTTTATGATTAATATATAGAAACTGGAGGGGATGAATTCACAGTTAATCCTAAGAAGACCGACTGTATTATTTCCTCCTTCCAGAAAAACAAGCACCCTCCCTCTACCTAAAGTCTATAGCAGTAGTACCTAAAGTAGTAGGGTACAAAAATAGACCAGCAGGCAGCAAGTATATCTAGGGATCACCCAATTATAGGATTACCGCTATTGCTACAAGAAAATCAATTTGGTCAGGACAAAGTCTTATAGGTCAAATAAATTGCTAATTTTATTTACCTAATCTTTCTTTCCGCTTCAAATTAATGATCTACAAAAGTGTGCTGAGGCCATCCCTGCTCTTCGGAGCACCTATGCTGACCAACATAGCACCTTCAACGGCCAAGAGGCTCCAACAGTTTCAGAGCAGTATAATCAGACCTAGAGTGAAGCATGCTTCTCTGCAAAGAGCAAAGAGGGACCACATACACAGAACACTCGACCTAATGTGACTGATCACGAGGAAGCATATCAATTTTTTTTATAGGCTCAAAGATGACAGACCCACATTATCAGACAGTCTAGACTGAATCTATTCAACTAACAATTAATAAGTTTCCACTGAAGCCCATTAATAATTGCAATAGTTCAGAATGTTCTTACAACTTTGTTCTAATAGCTAGTTAGTGGGTGATTTTCAAACATAACCACTGGCCTCAAAGGAAAAATATTTAATTTTTTCCCTTAAAGTTCCATCTATCAAATATTCTTTCGGTTCGGAATCACTTTCGAAACCGTCACGTTCAAACTTAATTTGTTTTTTGTTCCGCCTTATGAACGACTCTGTAGATAAGCACTTTTGAAAATTTCTCAAGTGAAGAATTACATCTAAAACCTGGACACTCACAATCCAGTTTTGTTTAACTTAATAAAGAACCCAGTGGATAGGGTTAGTTAAAGCTGACATTTATTCCCCACTAACAAACGTTTAGGATCCCACTGATCAGTATAGCGGAGGATCTAGAGCACATCCGGATGTTATGCGATTAATTATTCCGGCCGGAAGAAGATCTAGGTTTTGTTTTATTCTTTCTTATATTTATTTATAAGTGTTCATATTGTTTCGGTCATTCACATTAACTTCAATTTATGAATGCTTTTATTTTTTTTTTAAATTATGAAATTACCATACTCGTTATCTTGTTGTATGATATAATTATTTTATAATTGTAGTTTTGATTATATTGTAAGAATCTTATATTGGATCAACAATGTCTGGCACAATAAAGTTAATATTGTATAAAATAATAAATTCAGCGAAATGCAACGGTTGAATGAAGAACGTATGTAATATGAACCAAAAACAAAAGCGGTGTAAGTCAAATCAGGTATTTTGAAATATTAAGAAGATTTGTAAAGCTTGTGGTAATGAATAACAGTTTTTTTTGTTAAACAGTCAAACAGGAACATATTCAACTATTTAAGAGCGTTTGAAGTTAATCCAGTAATATTAAGTAATTTTTTTTTTTTTTTAAAGAAGATTTAATTTAATGAGGTGAGAATGGCTTATACCACTTCTGCTCTCAACCGGATGTTTTTGTTGGTGTTTAAAAATTAGATTTTTTTTAACCTTAAATTCCTTTAATTTTAAATATTTACAAACTGTTGAGTGAAAACATCCAAAGATCCAAGATTCAATTATTACTTTTGTTTCTTCATTCCATCTTACTGTTTTTGTTTTGTGTTTTTATACTTTTAGCTAAAGTTAATTGGTATTTTGTTGTTCATAGTCGCTGCAACAAAACACAAAATAATGAAATTTAGATTTGAGTCCATAAGATTTAGATTTGAGTTCCTTTGATTAAATTTGTGGTTGTATAGTAAAGTTCATCATATTTCTTCCGGGACCATTTGAAGATAAGGGTTGACAACTTATATTACTTTCGAGATTTTATTTTCAAGGTTTTTTGCTTTCTATTAACTACCTATGTATGGAATGTATAGTAATGGAAAGTTTTGATAAGCCAAATTTCGAATTCGAGCTTATAACAAAAATACGGGTTTAAAGGTTTCTTGAGTCCACAAAAACGTTTCGCAAAATGTTCTGTGTGCGTGTGTGTATGTGAACTGCCTTACTCAAAAACGAAAATAAAATTATATTTTTAAATCGGGTATATGCCTGGGATGTGACAGCAACTTTTTTTTCCCTAAAATCGAACGTCCAGATTGCTGCTTTATAAAATCGCTTTTTTACATTTTTTTTTTTTTCGATTTTCACCAAAGTGACTCAAACGATTTTGATTAAAATTAGTGTATAAATGAGCAATCAAGCGCTCTTTGATAGCTAATAAATCTTATACTCGTTTAAATAGTTTTAAGAAGGTGTAAGTGCTAAATTTTTGAAAAGTCTTTATTTTTATAATATGTAAATACAAAATTTCAAAGAATTCTATGTTTTTTTTTTTGTTTTTTTTTTCGAACCCTCTAAAACAGAGATAAAATGTGAATTAGTAAGTGCATTACTGTGTAAAAGAGAGAAGTAATTCGTGTTGTGTCTTACCTTTTACTACCTTTGGTATTTTAAGGTAAAGAATTCTATGAATAACTAAAGGAAAAATAGATACACCCAATTCGAACGGGAAAAGTGATCCGAGACTCCCGACGTATTCCGATTGCATGACGACTTAGCTATATTACATTCTCTTCTTTTTTTTTTTAATTTTAACTTTGACCTTGCAATTAGAAATGGTCTTTCGACTATAGAATAATAATTTAAACATAAAATATAGTACTGGAAGATTGTTGATTGACCGTGTGTATAGATGAATGGAATGTGGTCCGGATGCGGCCAAAAAAACTCAAATAATAAATGGGTATACTATCTTTATTGGGCCAACGTGACGTCCCACGTTGCAGGGATAAAAACGATACAAACACTTGACATAGTTACAAAAAAAAAAACACATAAGTGGAAAATAACAGGGGTATACAATGAAAAGTAAAATGTAATAAGAAAAATTAAACGTTGTAAACAGTAAATGAAAACGGTAACAGTAACAGATAGATAAGAGATAAAATAAGAGAATAAATATTAAAGAAAGTACAAATTAAGAGATTAAAAAAGAAAAGGATATAATCAAATGATGAGAAAGAATTCATACCTGTTTTGACAGAAGTCAACGTCAGAGTGAACCGTTTGTATTGGGAGGAGTGGGGATGGCAGTTTAGCACGCCACATAATAACGGAAGTAATTTTAAAGTAAATATTGTTTTTTTACCGCACCCGGACCATATTCCATTCATCTAAAATATAGTAATATATTTTTAATGAATTAGGAGGGAATGACCTCGGATTAGGATTGTTTGTTCAGGAAGTTTATTAGAACTGTAGAAAGCATCCAACGAGTCCTGACCTATCAACATTAGATCTGATATTAATGGACGATATTTAAATGCATTGTCAACTCTGTCTCCAAATATTTGAATTACTGTATACGTTCCCTAAACCCTCGATACCTTCTTTCCCTCCTATACCCACCAATGATGAAAGTAATTAGCGAAAATAACTAACTACTCGTCGATTCACACTATTTAAACACACTAGTTGGAGGTTTTACGTCTCTATCAATGCCTGATGATCATATAAGGCTAATGAAAAGATTTTTCTTTTTGTAATTACATGTTACAATAATTACAGTACAACTGTGAGAATGTTTTACATTTCTTAATAAGTTCATATTCAATATATTTAAGTAAATTGACTCCAAAGGTTCTGCCAGTTTTCTAATCTATATCCTATATCCCTTTCCCTCTTTAAATGCATTTCATATTTAGTAGAAGAGATCTATTCAAGCCCGTTCTCTTTACTTCCTGATATCAAACGCCAAAAGTCGAGTCAGACAACCACTGAGTCTCAAGTAAATTTTATATTAAAATCAGTGAATTAAAATAACTATTAATTTTTATTTCCATTAAAAAAAGTATCGAGATTTTTTTATTGCAAAATTTATCGATTTCGATTATCCTTTAATTGTTGTTCATGAATCAAATTGTTTATAATAGATTACTACGTTAAAATCTTAAGATTCTGCGTCCTGCGAATTGCTTCTACTTTTCGGATTTCAGAGATAGAAAATATAAGAACAGTATAAACTTAAGATCGCTTTCTCGCAAAGCAATGTATTTTTACTTTTTGATTACTAATATATGAGGCTTAATTTAATAACAAAATTATATCAGATAAGCATAAAATATTAAATAAGCATTAGTGATCTTTTAATAGATTGCATTTGTGCTCCTTCGAAAGCATAAAGGCTCTAAAAGTTTGAAATTCGAAAAAATTAAAACAAATAGATTAGTGAGGGCGCCATGTTATAATCACTTTTATTTTTAATTTCTTGACCAGATGTTTGGAGAAGAACATATTCTAAAACATTATATATTATTTATTTTTTATTATCCATCACTGTATCAGTTAACAATGTTATATAAATATATATTTTTTGCAACTTCTATATATTTTAATTTACTCTATTCAATACCCCTGAATCATCCAATAGTCCTACCATAATTTACAGTTTTTTATTTCTTTTACACTGATGAAGACAGGTAATATGGTGCTATATATCGTTGTTTTGGCAATTCCCACAACAGCAATATGATAAATTTCGTTAAATAACTTTGCCACATCTGCCCCGATACCTGTTCTCCAAGAAGGGATACTTTCAACAAACAAAGGAGACTCCTGTGTTTGTGTACTGCACTTGGTCTTGTGTGTCAGAGCTTTTCACGCATTTATTGCTATATGCTGAAGGACAAAAGCCAATTAAGCAGGTAGAAACCCCTAGAACATTCCCACCCCCTCTCGGGCCTAGGGGAGAAGCTCACCTAGGGGGCGTTTTGTCACCTATGCCCAATGAGGAATCAGATTCTAAAAAGGTAACGCCTCTAAGAGGAGGTGGGAGATAAGGGGCAGGACAACTAGACCAGGAAAAAAACATTGAAGACGAAGTCACAGAAGTAAGAAGACCGAAGAGAGGGCAAAGATGCACTTTTACCTGGACGCCATCCCTTATGAACAAGACGACACCTACGGAACTACATCCCACCGCATGAATCATTCAAATAAGCAGCTATAAGTATATATTAGGCAATAAGTAAAAATCATATTTTATGGCAACCATCAGAATCATTTCAATCATCTTAATGACATCATTTATCAATCATTGTAAATAAATACTTAGTTCCTTCATGTAGTTTATTCACTGTCATATTGCACAATACCACCCCTTATTATATTATATATAATGGTAACAACGCTTTATAAATATAAAGGTATTTAATTGGTAACTGGTAAATACACAAAAAGCCTTTAGAAAAGAATCCAACTATAATAATTGTTTTGCAGGACTCAATATCAATTAATTATTTAACTTCTTTTTGCATAATGGCCTTCAGCGATTATCCTGGTATCCCGAGACAGTACATTGCAATGGATATGCCGTTGCCTTCCAGTTAAGTGTATTTAATGTCTTGAGTTCAATTTTGACTATCATCTGTACCATCTTATCCTCCTATTATTTACATTAAATAAACAAACCATAGGAGGTCTCTGAACTACTTACGGTATTATATAATTCATAATTCCTTTGGAAAATAAGTTTTTAGCTGAATTACATTTTTTTTCGTAACCTCCTTTATTATTATATGCGTATGATATATACATATTGCAAAATTACATCAGATGGAAAAAATATTAAATATGCAGGAGTGATTATTATTGTTGATGGGAAATTATCCAATAGCTCGTGCAAATTGAAAAAAAATATTTTCCCTTTTATTTTATTTATTCAATTTTTTTTATTCTCGATTTTGCATTAGACTATTTAAAGAGACGTTTCAAATACAAAAGGATATTGATAAAAAAATAATCTGCACATTTATTGTACTAGAAAGCGGAGACTTGATATTAGATTTGCTTTACAAACTGTGCCAGGAGAGAAGAAAGTGGAGAACGACCTATTTGCTGATTAGCATTGAACCTGATACCAGCCTGCGCCACTTGCAATCCAACCTCAACAGTCAGCAACCCTTGCCATTTCTCAACTGGTGCAACTTTCCTCTCGGGATAATTCATGGATCACGAGGGAAACCCCTGGAACGGGAGCGTCTTCTCCGGTTTCTTTACCGAAGCAACTCAATGAAATGTAATTAGGGACACCCACATCAATTGTGTACGGCAATTGACCTGCAATTAACCATTCCACCTATTGATTGCTATAAATGAGCTTTTAATAATGGGAGAGAGATCTTCAAAGATAGAAAGACTGTATTGAAATGGGTTCTATTTTCTTTGTTCGTAATGTCAAAGTAATGTTAAACACATTTTACATTTGTTAAGAAATTAGTTCCGTTTCATTAATAAAGTTCGTTCTATTTTGATTTGATGCAAGGTTAGAACATAAATTATTTTCGTTTTAATATTACAAATTATTTCTTTCTATTATTTGTTTAAATCTAAAGTCACCAATAATAATATGAATTTGTGCAACTATTAGTTTATTGCTCTTTTTCTGTATAAATAGAAATGTTTGGAATTTGAAGAATTATTTAAATATTAATTATTTAAATAATCTGCATTTTTATTTTTTTTTATATTAAGGATATTATCAAATAAAAACAGTTTTCTACAAATAAAGGATTAATAATTACAATTAAAGCTAAATAAACTGTTCTATTTTTGCGTTTATTTAAAGTAAACAATGGCATTGATTACCATTGCTGCCTAATCATATTTTTCATTTATGTATTAATTTGTTTTACTCAATTTTTATGATTTGGCATCCTCTGTTTGAAAATATACCTGATATTTATGCCTAATAGACCGAATAAATTAATTCATTCGGTTTATTTGTTTCATTGTACTTTTGTTAAATTTTTTTTTTTAAATTATGATTTCCAAAAGATCAAAAACTTATATATAATAAAAATATTGTATATTATATTAATATTACATACAGTATTTAAAATATAAATATTTATCCTCTTCTTTTCGTTTCGGGGTACTGCGTATCCCTCTACAGTATAATATAATTCACTGTTTATTTTAGAAACATTTAATATGTTTAAGTTATCAGCATACTTATAAATTTTAATTTTTAAAACAAAACGATGCCAATTAGTGAAGTATTACCGAAACGTCCAAGAAGATAAAAAATATGTGTATTTTAAATGTTGTTGTTGTGTTTGTAAAGTTTATGATCTTTGGAGAATTAAAAAAAAAAATTAACTTATAGCAGCGATTCTCTAATACTTAAATTTACCGGGAGATTCTTGAAGTATTTAGATGAATGAAGTTATCATTCAACTAAGCAGTGACCCCCTCTCGAAAGGTTTATTATTTATTTTTTTAAAACTTCCTCATTAAGTGATATCACATTCAGTCGAAATATTTATTTGATTATTTAAGCTGAAGGTGTATTAAAATTTTGCTGTTTTAGTGAGGTTATACTGGTAAATTATTTTAGTTGTTATAAAAGTGAGCTATGAGGAAAAAAAAGGTTAAGAATCAAAGATTTATTGAAATATATGGTATTTACAAGGATAATATCTTTAGTTATGGTAATTTATTATCCATAAAGATTATATTTTCTAAATATTGGTACAATTACAGTTAGTTTAGAGAAAAACAATGGGAAAGCCCTTTATTTATAATCTGTGGGATCTAGTAGATTCATCACTATCATATCATTTTATAGTCAATTTATTGTGCTTAATTTATCTTGCTAAACGTGAACTGGAGCATTTAGTGTTGAAGTACTAATTTTAAAATTTTATTAAGGTCCTAGTTTTTTTATAGAGATATCCTGTCAATTTATAAGACTTACGGTACCATTTTTCTGAACTTCGATGAATGAATGTATATTTTTTTGCTTAGTATGTTGCAAAACATGAACTGGAGCATTTAGTGTTGAAGAACTAATTTTAAAAGTTTATTAAGGTCCTAGTTTTTTTTATAGAGATATCCTGTCAATTTAAAAGACTTACGGTACCATTTTTCCGAACTTCGATGAATGAATGTATATTCTTGTGCTTAGTATCTTGCAAAACATGAACTGGAGCATTTAGTGTTGAAGAACTAATTTTAAAATTTTATTAAGGTCCTAGTTTTTTTATATAGATATCCTGTCAATTTGAAAGACTTGCGGTACCATTTTTCCGAACTTCGATGAATGAATGTGTATTCTTTGATACTAATCTCAAATCAAATTGTGAAATTTATATATTAATTTTTAAATAAAAGTTAATTAATTTTTTTCTCTTGTATTTTATATTTGTATTTGGGTTTCAAAGAAGATCGTTTTGACTAATGTAGTTAATAAAAGACGATAAAAACAAGCGTTGAGCACTAGATTCCGCTTTATCCCTGCATTCTATTTTTTTTTTTTAAAAAAGAAAAAATTAAATGGATGAGTAAAGCCCCATGGGGGTATATATATCTCGGAAGAAGTGGGTGTAGAAAGTGAGCCTGACATAGATTCGACACGTTGCTGGTTCATAAGTGACATCCTACCACCCCTTTCCCAACTTTCATTTTAAAGATGTTAATATTTGTTAGCTTTCTCGTCAATATCTTCCTTCCTCAAACCTCGGCTTGGAAAGTTCATATTTTTGAAAACTTGAGGACTTAGCCCTAGATTATTACGAGTTCCTTCAAAAAAGGTCTTAGAAGACCGCTCACTCCTCGGGATCCAATCTCCTGGTTGCTAACTTCAGAATAAAATATTTCTTTCTTAAGAACAAAGTTATTTATTTGAATGTCTGTTAATGTACGTAATTTGTTATAAATAGTTTATGTACCACTGCTTTTTCAGTTAGTATTTTGAACTTAGAATTTCATTTTGTACTGATAGCAAAAATGGGAGAGAATATTTAAAGAAGCATTTAGTAATTAATAATTGTGCAAACGTAAGAAAGAAATTTCTTTATAGAAGAAGGAGTTCCAAGAGCCTAAGAGGAGAAAAAAAGAAATTATTTCACCCCTATTTTTGATTACTTTAATGAAAATTCAATTCAATTGATCAGCATTAAAATTGATGACTGTCGACCATGATAGGGGGAGCAATGGCGGTTTCAGAAGTTACAAAAAAGTCATTGTTTCTTGTTTTTTTTTTGTTTTTTTTCAAGAAAAGAAGATTATTTTATTATAGGAAAAGCTTCAGTTTTTACCTAGACTATACAACAGATACAGTAAATATAATTAAAAAGTAAATACTGAAGTATTTAAGGTGCAAGGCCCCTGAAGTTTATTTTATTCGAAAATACCTAGAAGTTTCACTCATTCTTCATTCCGAGCTCCAGATCCTCAGGACTACGTACACTATAAAATTTCTTAACCTATTATTTAAAATAGAGTAATTGTCGAAAATATAAACTCTAACAGAGCTCTTTGCGTTTAGTAGTTCTCAAAGTACAGTTGGTCAAATAGCTATATTTTTTTCCAAAAAATGAATTAATTTTGTCGAATATCATGGAAACTACTGCTCCTACGAGAAGATTTATCATCAAATACATTATAGTACATTTAAATAGCTTTAATTTGGGTGCTAGTAGGCATCTGTCAGAATAATAATTTCTGAGAACTAGTTTTTCTTAAACCTAAAGTTTCCTAATTTGTTCCGGCTAATATCATAGAAACTGTTCTTTCTATTTCTCGATTCAGGGCTAATATATATCTGCAAGTCGTTCGTAGGAGTAGAATAAATTTCATAATATCACAAAATAATAATTTTTCGTTATTTGGAAAAAAATTTTCCAAGATCGATTTTTCAAGAACAATTGAACGTAGAACAGGTCTCCATATATAATGGCTCTATTTTTTCGTTTAACTTTAAATAAAACATATAAATGAATCGTTCGTGATACAAATTATTTTTTATATATTTTTATTTCGTCATTATTTATTCTAGCAATGGTTGGTGCTCATCAATTTTGACTACTAACTAAATTTAATGAAAACTATGCATTAAAGTAATATAAAATTGGAGTGAAATTACTTACACGTTCGGTTCCTGCCGATGATGAACATAAGACATGCAGTCTTAAGGAGACTGCATAATAATTATAGTCCCCTATTTAGTGGCATAAGTTATATATAGCTTAGATGATTTATGCCAATGTTGATGTACCTTTGTTAGAAGTGTCTATGGTTTAGAAATAAATATGAATACTAGCACGGTTCCAAGCTTGATCTTCACCTGTCAGATATTAACGAGTAGTGATTTATAGTGACAATGAAGACTTTGGTTTTTATTGATAGCAAAATCGTGGAAGAATGTTTTAAGTAATGTTAAATATATAAATTTTAATATTAAATTAAATTTTAGACTAAACCTTGATTCAATTAAATAGCCCTTAGTAACCCATCAGTTTATATTTCTTCAATCTTGCTTAGTCCTGGCCTGCTACTTTTATTCAGAACGTTTTGGAGAAGTCCTTAAAATTTACTACTTTTTTTTATTGTAATTACGAATTTCAAGCTTGAGACTTACAATTTTTACCATAAAATAAAAAAAAAAAAAATTAAATATATATATTTTTTTTCTATTTCTCCGTACCACGAAAACTTCGCCTTTTTTTAATTAGGAATATCAACCTTCACAAAACCAATATTAAAGTCTTTACATTTTTAACTCAAAATTTGTCTTCTTTTTTATTCGTTTAGGAGCAATGGCTCTTGGGTTTCATCAAATAAGAATCAGAAAGGAGTCTTGAAGAAATAGTA
>NW_027104988.1:525022-530847 GCF_000696795.3 Halyomorpha halys | reverse complement strand
TTTCATGATATTTGCTAAAATAAATTGATTTATAGTTGTTGGGGCAATATGTTTGATTTATGAAAAACTTCATTTCAGAAACCATTGGACGTACAGATGTCTGCCAGCGCTCAAATTAAAGCCAGTTAAATTTACTACAAAATATTTAATCATGTTTATCTTTGTAGGAGTAGTAGTTTTTATGATATTTGCCAAAATAAACTCACAAAATGTTATATATAGTTGTTCGTATAAAATGTTAGATATTTGAATAAATATATCTTTATATTCATAAGATGCACATATGTCTGCCAACAATCAAAATAAAGGAAATTGAACTTACTATAAAGTTAGTAGTATTTATAATATCCACATATGAATATAAATGTGGCAAATGAAAATCTGTCCGAACAATTATAAATCAATTTATTTAAGCACATTTCATGTTAACTACTACTCCTACGAGGATAAACATCATAAACTACTAATATAACTCATTAAACTAGCTTTAATTTGAGTGCTAATAGACATCTGTACGTCAAATGGTTTTTGAGATATAGATTTTTCAAAATAAATTCACTAACTTCTGACCTTTCAGTACGTCCCATACATCTTTATGAAATGTTGCTTTTTAAAAAGCTATATCTCGAAAACTATTTTACGTAAATAGCTTTATTAGAGCTCATATTTTAGCAAATTTCCTCTTCTTTAAATGACTTTCTCTTAGGTGTTGTTCCTACTTTTTAAGATATTAAGATATAGAGCTCCGAATGAAAAATTAGTTTTTTTTATCGCTTCGAAACAGCCGCCTTTTTTTATTCCCCCTACCTATATTTGGCAGAGTCATCAATTTTGACCATCAAACCGCATCAACGGCTTATATGTAATATTTTATAATGTTTGCGATAACTGAAAAAGTAGGGTTACTAAAGATTCTCTGCACTGGTTATAGGTAAGGTTAGACACTAAAACTTATTAAAATGTAAACAGGTTGTCATAAAAATAATTAACAGCTTTAGTATTTTCTGAAATATAAAACATTACTGACTCATTCCCTCCTTCAATATAAGTTGTATAGGGGTGCATACATATAAGGCTCTCCTCCCTTTTTCTCTCTCCACCCTCCTATAGGATTATACAAATGAAATAAAATCAATAACTGTAACAGCCTATTCCGATGTCTGTGCCTTTGAAATTAAATGATATACTAGAATAACGTTATTTCGTGTTTAGCAATAATAATTAAAAAAAATCTGTTCAATTTTAGACAATTTAATAATCATGACCATCGGTTGGAATGTCCACAGTTATCTCCGAATTTATTATTAGATTTGCTACTACGTAGCCTCTAAAAAGTCCTATAACCGTTAACCTTTATACAGGAAATCAGAAAAATAGTCATATATTGGACCGTGACTGTCGGAAAATTGCTTCTCGCTTTCAGTTCAAAGCTCCGGCAGGCCTCACGGAAATCCATTCTATCGAAGAGCGTATCCAATGTTTTATTTGAACAGGGAAAGTCACACTCGGTCTATCTATAACATCCACTCACTCCACTTTCTGCTAATAGGGACTGACAGTGTCTTGGATTTAGCTCAGCGCGGATTAGTGGTTGTCTGAAAATTTGAGATGGATGTGATCATTCATTGTCTCGAGGAGGCTGTTTAATTATTATTACTTAGTCAGTGGAGTTATTTATTTACTTTATTATATCATTTCCAAGACACTGGTTTCCAGTTTCAGCTCCTTTTTCATTGTTGTTCGGTTTAGCAAAATTTTTATTTTGTACAAAACATGCGGGTTCGCTTTTTCCATGATCTATGTATTTTTACGTACTAGCTTTGACGGTACATGTACTACATTTTTAATGGAACTGTAAAACTTTACCTGGCTCTTATGAATCCTCCCTTGTCCAATTGCGTATGTTTTTTGTATGAAGACCTATATCTACTGACAAAAGAAAATGCTAGTATTGGCGCTTCCTAGGAAGAAGGGGGCCAATCTGAGCTGATTGGATGGTTAATCCCTTACTTTTGTATCTGTATGGATTCCAGAGACCTCTGGCCTGGTCTCTCTCAGTCACAGGCCTAACAATTTTATCTTCAATCTAACCCTTTCTGAAATGGATTAGTTAATTTGGATCCAGGCTTCACTCCCCTATAAACCAGATGGGGACTGTCTGATCAAAAAAGTTCCCATGATATTTTCCAAAACATTGATTTCTAGTTGTTCGAAAAAAAATTTAGATCTGTGAAAAAATATATCTGAGGTACAATAATAATTCTTCGGAACAACCGCCAGTTTTTATTTTCCTTAACTGTAGTTGGGAGGGTCACCAATTTTCAGTTTCAACTGTATATAGTTTTTATTATAGTAATTAAACATTGGGGTGAAATGTCTTATTTTTTTCTCCTTTTGGGCTCTTGGACTATTCGTATTCCAATCCTTAATTACTAAAAAAGGAACAGAATGTCCGAGACTAAAAATTAATTATTCATGTCATTTCTTGGCCCATTTGCAAGGAGATTACTGAATCTGTTAATGTTTCATATATTTTGGACTTCATTTTTGGAATTTACTGCATGTTCAGTCCATTTTATTTTTTATAAATAAATTTTTAAAGGTTTAAAATTTTTTTTTTCGTACTCTTCATTAAAATAGAATTATTACATCATACATATATGATACATGAAATGTATTATATATACTTTTACTGAGCCTTCTCCTTTTGATTGCCTTGTGGCAGTATATGGTGTCGACATCAGGCCACCTAAGGTGGTATAGTCTAGCTGTAGCCCAAGGCTACGCTATGCAATTAATGGAACAAATTAATAATTAATAACTAATTAATTAATAAATGAAATTAAGGGTTTAGAATCGATTTGATGTTAGTTATATATCTTTCCGGTGTAATAGAAACTAAACGTCCTCAGCAATACCAGCAAGACTTAAGTTATTTATCTCAAACTGTTATGTAAACCTTATTTGGTAAACTTTAAATATTACCAAATCTGTAAGTTTAGTAATAAGAATGTTAAACGGAGTACTTTTTAATAAATACTTATGCATTTTAAATTCTTTAATCCTTTGTTCAACTCCCTGATAAAACTTTGAATCTAAATTTTAGTTTTTAATTTTTATACCGTTTTAATATTTTAACCTTCGTTTTTTAAAGACTTTTCTCATTGCTCTCAAGACCCCAATATGACTTGCCTACTGCTTCTCTAATTTCCAGTGACTACATTAGACCAAGACCAAACTGTTTGGATTACATTGGCTTCGATAATATTTTCCGCCCTATATTTGCTTCCCGCAGCTGAGGGAAATTGCTAATGTAACGTTGCTGCGTTGGGTAAGAGACCTAGATATTTCAGGAAAGGCTGTAACTTCTTACACTAATTAGTTTTGCCAAACACAACATGAGCTTGCATACATTATCGCTCCCCTACTATACTTTCCCGCGGTTTTCTAACACAATATTTGTTTACTTTATATGTAATTATGTCCCTCCATATATATAATTAAGTTTATCCAGTAAATTATATTAAATCTGTTCGCTTAGTTAGTAATAATATTTAATTTTTCTAGTCGTTTTATAATATTTGTTAATATTATTGTTAGTGGGTGTTTTATTATTAAAATTTAGATAAAGGTTTATCTTTTCCTTCTTCTTTCTTCATATACGGTACAACTTGTTGCCGTGATTTTTTCCCGAACTTGATTTTGGCCGACACGGTTGGTTGAGAGAAAAAATCAACTGTTTGTAATAGGCGATGCTATTGTTCTTTTTAAAGATTTAATGAAAATGTTCAGCAGTTCTGTCAGGGCCCCTGCCCCTGCCCCTTTTTAATTATTGATTATCGTATCGAAGGTGCGTAGTAGGTCTATAGGAAGCAGGATTATTAGGAGGTTTTCCTGGTTTTGGAAAGAGAATTATAATGGAATGTTTCCAAAGGATAGGAAAATGGGTTGTTCTTAGGACACAATTATAGAGATATGTAAGGAATATTATAGCTTCGGGAGGAAGTTGGCGAAGGATTTGAGGAGGCAGAAGATCATACCGTGGAGATTTATGAGGAGTTAGCTTAGTTGATATTTGACCTCAGAAGGGGTGACTGCTCTAGGAGGTAAGGAAAGTGGGATTGGTGAAGTGGTTTATTGCCATTGACTATGAATTTGACACCAGAAAAAAATGACATTATTGTTTTAGTATGTTGTCATTGGTATAATTTTTTCTATAAAAGAAACCTTCTTTTCCGAGCTTCGTTATTTGTTATAGTTGACATCCCGTTAGCAGACGCAACATACTAGAGTGACAACACACAAATTACAAGATACTGATCACTCTCAGCTCGGACAGAACTACCTTGGGCGCCTCGATAGTTTTGTATAATGCTAAATCCCAACCCAAAGGTTGAAAGAATTAGTGTGTCGTCTCAACACAAATCATAATACATAGTGCTTACACTCATTTATTTTGTGGGCAATAATCAACGATTTTTTCCTTGCTAAAATACATTTTTGTCCTACTCAACGATTTCAGCCTTTCAAGTAAACCTTGACAATGCTGATTCGCCATAGATAAACTTATTTCCCACTGCGCATTCGCAACCATGAATACCATTACATCATTAGATTTCGCACCCTCAATAATGGGGAATGGCCCTGACATAATAGTGCGTGTGAGACCTTACGCACCGTTTGTACAAGTATAATCCTTCCTTCCTTCTTGTTATAAGCCTGCAATGGTTTGTCATTGTTCATTGAGCGAAAAATTCTCTCAGCCTTAGGTTGAAGAGGGGTGTATGGCCACTGGCTCCTCAGATCTACAGGAGAGTTCAGTCCATTGCAGTCTTCTTTGGACTTAATCAAAAGGTCTTCCATCTGTCTTCAGTAAAGTCTCGCTTAATCAACAATGAGAACCACTGAGACATGATAGAGATTATTATTCATATTGGAAGAAGATAGGTGACCGTATGAATGAAGTAGATTCTAGAAGTCTGGGTGGCGTTCAATAAAGGTATAAAAATAGTAAAAGCAAACTATTTATTAGTTACTAACGTTTCGTCCCACTTTGCGGGGCTTCATCAGGGTTTAATGAAAAACAATATACAAACATTGTAAGAATTTACAAAACATTAAAATAAATATACATAGAAAATGATGTGCAAAACAAAATTGTTTGTTTTGTTTATTAAGGGAGGAAAAACTTTATTAAAATTTGTATTTGTGCTGTAACTTTGTAGTTCTGCTGCCAAACTTCATTGGGTTGCTAATTACACAGCATACCTATTTTAGTCTAATCAGACACCATTTTTAATCTTAAGATAAATGAGCCTAGACAAGTATACAATAATAAAAGAATAATTATAAACATTAGTAATATATAACATTAAACAGGACTTTTTCCCTCCTTTTTTTACCATTTTTATTTTTCTCTTTTTCATGATTTTACCCCTCCTTGTCTACCCCTTTCCCCTTTCTCTCTTTTTTTCTTTTAATAAATTTTAAATCTTTTAATAAAAGAAATAGTTTATGGAAATATATGTATAGGTGGACTAGAAACCAGTTACTGCTAGATACAGCCAAATGTGATAGAATTCTAAATACAGAACTAGAGTAATAAATTGTGGAAAACTATTCGTTAGAACTAAATAGTTATAAATATGATAAAGAGGTCGTTGTAAAAGATAAACGGAAGGTGCAATAAATATGATAAAGATGAGGTACAGTAACAAGTTAAAGAAAACATTAAGAAAAATAACAAATAAATATAGAGGGGAGTATCTGTCAGATTGGAACAAAGATGACTGAGAAAGTACGTAAATATGCAAAAACAAAAAAAT